>NC_133655.1:28211854-28511854 GCF_009905375.1 Apium graveolens | reverse complement strand
CTAATCAGCAGTTTGGAGCAAAGCAATTTAACCATCCTAGTTTTCAACAACATTATGCACCAAGACAACAACTCCAACTTTAACAACAACCACATGGAAGTGCCAGTCAATCTACTAATGATTAATCTGAATTGGAGGAGTTGAGGCTGATGTGCAAAAGCTATGCGGTTTCTATCAAGAATCTGGAGAATCAAATAGGGCAACTTGCCAATGCTTTGTTGAATCGTCAACCAGTAACTCTTCCTAGTGATACAGAAGCTAATCCAGGAAAGAGGGAAGTCAAGGAGCAGTTGAAGGCAATTACATTGAGATCTGGAAAGGTCACGAGCCCCCAAATTCAGTAAGATGAAGATTCTGAAAACTCTGTTCAGAATGCAGGTGCATTGCACCTTTGCCGATTTCAGAAAATAAGATAGTAGCTGAAAAAGTTGTGCGGAAGGATGCCGAGGTGGAACCGAAGAAGAAAGCTGTTGAAAGAAATCCTCTTGAGGGTAATACAGGGGATAAACATGTCTACCCACCTCCGCCATATCCTAAAACACTTCAGAAGCTGAAGTTCAATAAGCAATTTGCCAAGTTTTTGGAGGTTTTCAAGAAGTTGCACATTAACATACCTTTTGCTAAAGCTCTAGAAAAGATGCCAAGCTACGCTAAGTTCATGAAGGGTATTCTATCTCGGAAGCTAAAACTTGAGGAGTTGGAAACCGTTGCTCTAACGGAAGAGTGCAGTGCTGTGCTACAACAGAAACTACCTCCTAAGCTTAAAGATCCAGGAAGCTTCACGATACCTTACACCATTGGCAATCTGTCATTTGACAAGTGTTTGTGTGACTTGGGAGCTAGCATCAATCTGATGCCCTTGTCCGTTTTCAAGAAACTTGGACTACCTGATCCAAAACCTGTGAACATGTATTTATAGTTAGCTGATCGTTCCATCACTGGAGGATTTATTGGTTAAGGTGGATAAACGCATCTTCCCTGCTAATTTTGTCATTCTAGACTTTGAGGAAGATAAGAAGATTCTCATTATATTGGGAAGACCATTCTTAGCTACGGGCCGAACTCTTATCGATGTGCAAAAGGGTGAACTAACCATGAGAGTTCAAGGTCAGGATGCCACGTTCAATATCTTCAATGTAATGAAATTCCCCAGTGATGAAGATGAGTGCTTTAAAGTGGAGTTGGTCGACTCCGTAGTGACTTCAGAGCTTGATCACTTGCTAAGGACTGACGCCTTAGAAAGAGCCTTAAAAGAGGATTTTGATAGTGAAGATGAAGAAGGGGAAGAGCATATGCAGTATTTGAATGCATTCCCATGGAAAAGAAAGTTGGATTTTCCGTTCGAGTCTCTTAGATTGGAAGAGCTAAAAAATTCTCCAAAGCATCTCAAACCATCTATTGAAGAAGCTCCTACACTTGAGTTCAAACCACTGCCTGATCACTTGAGGTATGCATTTTTAGGTGATGGATATACTTTGATTGTTATTATTGCATTTGACCTTTCAGGAAGTGATGAAGATAAGCTCTTGAGAATTCTAAAAGAGTTTAAATCAGCAATTGGATGGACTATAGCAGATATCAAGGGAATCGACCCATCTTATTGTATGCATAAAATTTTACTTGAGGAAGGAAGTAAGCCAACTGTTGAGCAATAAAGGAGGCTAAATCCTATCATAAAGGAGTTTGTGAAGAAAGAAATTCTTAAATGGCTAGATGCAGGAATCATTTATCCTATATCTAACAGTTCGTGGGTGAGCTCGGTACAGTGTGTGCCTAAGAAATGAGGCATTACCGTTGTAGCTAATGAGAAGAATGAGCTCATCCCTACTCAGACAGTTACATGATGGAGAGTATGCATGGATTATCGAAAGCTGAATAAAGCTACAAGGAAAGATCACTTTTCGCTTCAATTCATTGATCAGATGCTTGACAGGTTGGCTGGTCATGAGTACTATTGGCTTCTGGATGGATATTCGGGATATAATTAGTTTTTCATTGCTCCAGAAGATCAAGAGAGGACCACGTTTACTTGTCCATTTGGCACTTTTGCTTTTCGTCGAGTCTCTTTCGAACTTTGTGGTGCACCTGCTACTTTTCAGAGATGCATGATGGCCATTTTATTAGATATGATTGGCACTAATGTGGAGATGTTCATGGATGACTGTTCCGTGTTCGGGACTTCTTATGACGAATGCTTGCACAATCTTGGGTTGGTGCTGAAAAGATGTGTTGAGACCAATCTGGTGCTCAATTGGGAAAAATGTCACTTCATGGTGCAACAGGATATCATTTTTGGGAACAAGGTATCTATCAAGGGTCTTGAGGTGGATAAGGCCAAGGTGGAGGTCATTGAAAATCTTCCTCCGCCAATCTCAGTTAAAGGAGTCCGCGGTTTTCTTGGGCATGCGGGTTTCTATCGACGATTTATTAAAGACTTCTCCAAAATCTCTAAGCCTTTGTTCAATCTGTTAGAGAAGGATGTTCCCTTTAAATTCGATGAAGAGTGTCTAGCTGCTTTTGAGAGCTTGAAAAAGAATTTGACTATAGCGCATGTTATTACTGCACCTGATTGGAACCAGCCCTTCGAGATGATGTGTGATGCTAGTGACTATGCAGTTGGAGCAGTTCTTGGCCAGAGGAAGCATAACATTTTCCATGTGGTTTACTATACTAGTAAGACCCTTAATGGTGCTCAGGTGAATTACACTACCACAGAGAAAGAGTTGCTGGCAATTGTCTATGGTTTTGAGAAATTTTGATCTTATTTGCTTGGGACAAAGGTGACAGTTTACACTGATCATGCTGCGATTCGATGTCTGGTCTCGAAGAAAGATTCAAAACCTCAGTTGATTCGATAGATTCTCTTACTTCAGGAATTCAAGCTGGAAATTAAGGATCGGAAGGGTACAGAAAATCAAGTACCAGATCATCTATCACGCTTGAAAGATCAAGGTAAAACTTCGGAGGATAAGACGTTGATCAATGAATCTTTTCCTGATGAGCAACTTTTTGGGGTGCAAGAAGAAGAACCATGGTTTGCAGATGTTGTAAACTATCTTGTGAGTAATATTATTCCCCCAGAACTCTCTTATGCTCAAAGGAAGAAGTTTCTACATGAGGTGAAGTGGTATCAATGGGATGAGCCATTCTTGTTTAGACAGGGAGCAGATCAGCTTATCCGGCGATGCATTCCGTATAGTGAGGCGGAGGGAATCTTGCACGGCTGACATTCTACTGTATATGGTGGACATTATGGTGGAGAGAAGATAGCTGCCCGTATCCTTCAAGCAGGATTCTTCTAGCCTACTTTGTTTAAGGATGCTCATCAGTTTGTTTCGAGATGTGATCGCTACCAACGCGTTGGATATATTTCCAATAGAGATGAGATGCCTCTTAATGTGATGCTCGAAGTTGAGATTTTCGATGATTGGGGAATCGACTTCATGGGGCCATTTGTCTCGTCCTGCAATAATCAGTATATTTTGTTGGCGGTGGATTATGTGTCTACATGGGTCGAGGTGAAAACATTACCAACTAATTAGGGGTGAGTATCGGTCGATTTGGGTGGTTTAGAGGGTCCAAACTGAACCAAACCGAAGTTAGCGGTTTCCCTAAAGTCCAATCCAAACCAAACCGTTATGTGAAAAAACCAAACCAAACCAATCCGTTTAAAACGGTTCGGTTTGGTTTCGATTTTAACCATTTTTCTGTAAAATAAAGTTAACAATTAAATTAAACTTAAACTTCTAAATAAGAACCAAAAGTTTGTAATATATTATAGAATTATATCTTTTATTATAATCATATTTAAAAGTAATATATAAAAATTATGACTTTGAGAAATTAAATAAGGTAAGAAGACGAGAAAGATGCGACCAACTCTCATAATTTTATTGAATAAAAATAAAAACAATGAAAATATAACACATACATAGATATTAATATCTTAGAATAGAATATTAAGATTAGTTCTTTTATATGTTTTAATTTACACATATGTTATAAATTATAAATTTATTATTAATTGCACATTACTAATATATGTATATTAATATTTCATTCTAAATATGCGGTTCGGTTCGGTTATTTCGGTCGGTTTGGAGGTAAAAACCGAAACCAAACCGAAAAAATTTGGTTTTTAAAATGTCAATCCGAAACCGAACCAAACCGTTAGTAAACCGTAAAATTCGGTTTGGTCAGTTTAGATTGGGCGGTTTCGGTCGGTTTGGCTAATTTATGTTCAGCCCTACAACTAATGATGCTAAGATGGTGATTAACTTCCTTCACAATCAGATATTCACGCATTTTGGCAGTCCGAGAGTCATAATCAGTGATGAGGGATCGCATTTCTGCAATCGCAAGTTCACTGCATTGATGGAAAAGTATCACGTGAATCATCATATTGCCACAGCTTACCATCCTCAAATAATGGGCAAGTTAAAGTGTCTAATCGGGAGATTAAATGTATCTTGGAGAATGTGGTGAGTCCATCAATAAAAGATTGGTCTTTGAAGCTAGATGAAGTTGTTTTAGCATATAGAACAACATTCAAGACTCCTCTTGGTATATCTTCTTTCCAGTTGGTGTATGGGAAGGCGTGTCATTTGCCTGCGGAGTTAGAGCATAAAGCATATTGGGATTTGAAGAAGTTAAATCTTGACATGGAAGCTGCTGGAGAGAAAAGAATGCTTCAACTAAATGAATTCGAGGAATTTTGACTAAAGGCTTATGAGAATAACGAGGTGTACAAAGAGAAAGTCAAGAGATGGCATGATAGGAGATTAGTGCGCAAGTCTTTTGTGCCCGGTCAGAAGTATCTATTATCCCATCTCTATTCTATATATACATACATCTTATACCAATCTCTATTACTCTTTCACCTTCAAAACCCTAGCTTTTCCTATACACTACATACATACAACATCTCTCTCTATTGTTCTAATGGCACCCAAAATATCGAGAGTCGTGGTTAGCAGCAGCTCTAGTCCCTCATCTATAGAGGATACTAGTGATGGTGGAAGGGCAAACATATTTTCTTCTCCGGAGGCCTAGGCTGAGTTTACGAGATTGATGTCCAGATCAATTGCTAAGGAGAGGGGTTTCTTACCCACATCGAAAGATGGAAAGCTTTTGGAGATGGTTACGGAGTTGGGTTGGCAGAATTTCTGCGAGGTTCCTGCTACTTTCCCGATGAGCATTGTGCGAGAGTTCTACACGAATGTTAGAGCGGACAGGAATGGGTGTTCTGTGGTATGTGGTTTGATGGTGGATTATCATCTCGCGGCTATTCGCCGGGTCATTAATCAACCCATGAGAAAGCCGATGCAAGAGGACTGAGTGAACAGGTCTAGGGATGAATTGGATCTTGATTATATTATGGATGAGTTGTGTGTCCCGGGAACATAGTGGAAGTGCAAGAAGGGCACGAATGAGCCGCTAATTTTTTTGGCTGCATGTATGAATATGTATGCTCGGGCTTGGAATGCTTTTCTGTGTTCCAATATTATGCCTTCTTTGCATCAGCATGATGTTACAGTTGATCGTGCTATTCTACTTTGGTGATCTTTAATGAGGAGTATGTGGATCTCGGTCAAGTGATATATCATAATATACTACGGTTTCCGTAAAGCAGGACATCGGGGGCGATTCCTCATGCCTCTATTATAACGAAGCTTTATGTTTCGGTTAGTGTTCGTTGGCCCAAGTTGGAGCAGTTGCAGATGTCGAGCGCTCTTATTGATAGCTCGAAGATTTTATTCATGCAGGAATGGTATGGTGGAAAAGTTGATGAGAAGGGTCTGGGTTATACTTATGATCATTTTCCCGGTGGCTAGCCAGCTGATCAGACTTATGCTGGTGGATCTTCTTCGACTAGGCGTGCAGCTTGGAAAGCCGCTCGTGGAGAGGCTAGTTCTTTGCGTGCTCAGCAGGAGGCAAGGGATGGTTCTGGGCTTAACGATGCGCAGTTCAGGAGATTGGCCAGACGCATGGATGCGATGCACGACATGCATAGTCGTTTTGCGGCCGAGTTGACACAGGCTTTGGGCACTGCTTTCCAAGCCACTGGTATTGATGTTGATTGGCCGGTGTTTGGTGCTGATTCTGTGTATCGACCACCTAATACTCCACCCGAGGAGGGTGATCTTTCCGACGACTAGGTATTCCTAAAATCCTTAAAATAACCTTCAATGAGGACATTAAAAATTTTAGTTTTGGGGGTGATAATGTAAGGATTAGTTTGTGTGTGTCCATATAGATTCATATAGATTCATGTTGCATGTTTAATTATATTTCATTCATATTTTTGCATGATTGTTCATATAGGTCATATTTGTTTGCATATTTGTCGCATGTTTTATGTGAGTTCATATAGTTGCATATGCATACATATAACATGATCCCTTAGGTTGAGCTATTTCTATCTGATAAGTTGATGTTAATTTGAGTATGGTGATGACGAATAGAGGGTTGTTTAAGTCTTAATGAATTTATTTGCATGCACAGGAAAAACAAGTTTAAAATTCTTATAGGATTGCTTTTGAGCTAGATCATGATCATACTTGTTTTTTTGTTGAAATTTAATCACTTGGTTATATTTAGAGTTTTTTCTATTCTCATAATGACAAAAGAACACTGAGTTTTAAAACTGGAGAAAAACTTGGATTTCATTGCTAGTTGTGAATAAGGTTACCGTCAAATGGCTAGTAGTCGGCTCATAATTTATGAGTAGTTTAGGGTTGAATGAGATGGAGTGAAACACACTCATTTATAAATTGAGAAAAAAGAAAAAAAAGAAAAAAAAAGTATCTGTTTATGCATAATTGATCAAGAGTGAGCTCTTTAATACTCGAGTTATTAAGTTCTAGGGGACTTTGTGCCTAGAGACCTAAGGCTTTGATAGTTAGGGATCCGCTAACCTAACGGTCGCTACATGGGTATTATTGCAAAAGTCTTTTGGGACCTCATTCATTGCACGGTCAAATAAGCATCTTTGTTATGTGTTCAATAATAGCATGAATCCTTGTATAACTCTAGTAGAAAGGAGGTGTTGTGAGTCATTATGTGTTTAATGTCTATTATGTTTATAAGCTTGTGATTGTTTTGATGAAAGATAAGTTATGGTTATTGATCTAGTGTCGAAAGTGTATCTGTTAAGCATCCCATACACGCACATTTCTGGTTTGTGAGTTAGTTTGTGGGATTTATTCGAACTCTGTTTTAATTCATTGCATTCTTAGAGGCGTTAGCTTATTCATTTGGTTATGGTTATTCTGAGGGGATCGATTGCATTGTCATTTAGTTGCATTCACGTAGTTGCATTCATGCATTAATTTGTTTTGTAGTTTTTGAGTCTGTATATGCTTGAGGACAAGCATCGATTCAAGTTTGGGGGTGTGATAAGTGGATATTATATCTACTTGGAATGCTTCATTACAGGCTTAATTTGGTATTTTGGACTCAAGTTATTAGTATTTTTGATGTGTTTTTGTGTTATTACATTACATGCGTTAGTTGGATGAAGAAAGAATATTTTCAAAGAATTATGCTGAAAATAGATCAGAATTGGAAGCCTAGGCCATGTTCATGTTGAAGAGCATCTCGATTGCTTTGCATGGACTGTTGATTCGCTGAAATCTGATGAACGAAACTCAAACTACAACAAAAATAAGGAAATGAAGAAAAATTCAGAAGAGCCGCGCACCCGTGCCATATGTGGGGTGGCCACGCCAGTTTGTCAGAGAGAGCACGCGCCCGCGCAGGAGAGCGGGGCGGCCACGCGGGGTTCCTTGCCTAGAATCCTGATTTGAGTCTGTTTTGGTGATTTCGCGAGCCCAGGTCATCCAGAAGCCTATATAAACCAATAAAAAGTCATTTTTAATAACAGGGAGCCAAGGGAGAGCAATACGAAGACCTAGAAAGTACAAGTCAGCTACGGAGAAGAAGACTTTTATATTCTTCAATATAGTTGATACTTTGGATGCTTGTTTTCGATTTGTCTTTGAACCCTAATACTCTTATATTGTTTATTATCATGTTTTCATTGAAACCCATGGTGACGATGAGTTCGATTATGAACTAATCATTTTCATGGGGTTCTAACGGATTTATCCATGGATTTCAATAGTTAATTATTTTATAATCTTTAGTGTATGATGATTTATGATTTCCTAGTTTTATTGTGCTTATTCGTCTTTGTTGCGTAGCTAACATCTAAGATTGTTTGTTAATATCTATTGAAGCGACATTGAATATAGAGGTTTAGAACTTGCCATGCTAGCATAGGTTTATGTATGAATTGACATGCATAATTCGTGGGTAATTTTAACCATCTTATTCACCCTATGTAATCACGATAGATAACTTGTTCTTAAACCCTTATGTTTTCAATTCTTATAGACATATAGGGACTAAGCATAATTGGTGTCTATTCAACTTGTATCTTAATTATGGATGTTTGATAGTAGGGTATACGTATAACGAAAGTTAGTGTATACTAGTTTCGTGTTATCTGATTAGTTGTCATCACCATCACATGCTAGGGTTAAAGAACATAATTTTGAATGAAGTATTTAATGAAGTTAGAATCCCATGTTTATTCTCATATAAGTAAATCACTTATATTCTCTTAGTTAATGTTATTTAGTATAATCTCTTAGTTAAATCAAAACTCAAATTGTTACTTGTCTTAGCATTGAACGATAATCATACATTGTTGTATAAGTGCATAATCTAAAATTAACCTAAACCGGTCCCTATGGGAACGAACTTGATTTATATCTTACACTACTTGTGATCGCGTACGCTTGCGTGTATTTTCGCGTTTGAATTACAGTAAACAGAGTCATGATCATCCTCATGTTTGATTTGGCACAATTTTTGGGAACAATAAGTTGTTTGCATTATTTGGTTGTTGGACAGATGTAGGCCACCCCTTTATTTAGATATAGATAGGCTTTAGGAAAAGCTGCTATATATGCATTTTTGAGCTTATTTAGTAGTTGGGTGTCCTCTGTGATGAGTACATATACTTTGTCAATTACTACATCCAGCTCAGATGCACTTAGAGTTCTGAGATTTGAAAGAGACACCTGAAGATATTTGTCCACTCCACCATCATTGATATTTACAATAATCCTTTTCTGCAAATAGTTTTTAACATTCACAACTACTGCCCTAATGGAGTTGCTGGTCTTGTCCAACGCTCTTTTGTATGTGATGTAGTTGTTTTGAAGAGACATCCTTAGTACTGAAAGAAGTTCACTGAATTCTTGATCTTGACTTGGTCCTTCTACAGCCTTTAGAAGTATTTCCTTTCCAACATTATTTGAGATTTGAGCTTTTGAAGAGCTTGGATCAGTCTGAGTGAATAAAGCCAATTTGTTAGGCTCCTTTGATTTATAAGCATCCCTGGATTATTGAATCCTAGCTTCTATCTCCCCCTTAGTCTTGGGAACAGGCATGAGTAGGGGAGTTGGTAATTCTGGCCTCACAAACTCAGGAAGTGTAGGCAATAGAATATAGAGCTTGCCCATGATGGCTCCCAAAGCAACATAATTCTGTATTTGTATGTGCTTGTGGGAGTCCGCCAATGCTTGAATGTCTGTATGTTGACTCTGCACCAGTGTAGTGAGAGCATGCACTTGAGTTGTGAGTTTGTCATTGGAGGATTGCAGAGTTGAGACTTGACCTTGAAGAGCCTGAATTTGGAGATTTGTAGATGTAAAGGCAGGTTGTTGAGAGTTTGAAGCTAGTGAAGATCCAAAGGTTTCTTTCACAACTTGTTTGATACCCTCCATGATAAGTGTAGAAGGCTCATATCTGCTTTGGTGAAGCTGGTTTAACTTGAGTTTTGTATCATTTGAGCCTGTGATTTATTATTGAACCACCTTATACAGAGCAATGAAAGACTGTTTGAGATTCTTGACATCCTTTTCCACAGAAGTCAGATCAAATCTTTCCATTTGGTCTGCAAAATGTTGAAATTTAGAAGTGATCTTGACTTGAGAAGGTATGATCTCATCCATCTTCTCTTTAACTAGCTTTCTGATTTTATCCTCATGACCAATCATCTTTAATTCCAGAGCTTTACCAAACAGGTGAAAAGCCTTGAGTTGAGCTTTTTAAACTTTAGTGATTGCATCATAGACATCTTGTGGAGTCAAGGCCTTGGAATTACTTCCCAGAATGGTGACAGATTCATCTCTAAACCTAGCTAAGACCTGATCCATCTCCAAAGCAAAATCTTTAGACAACTAAACATATACATTTCCATCTTGCTCAGCTTCATTAACAATTTTCTGCTTCTGCTTTTCAACTTCTTCATTGTATGTTAGCAGAATGGCTTGATAATCTTGATTGCTCATATCTAAAGTAAGAAAATGCTGTGAAATGTTGGCCAGTCCAGAAATCTGCTCAACAAGAAGATCATCTAATATTTTAGGTTGAGTCTCAGTTGTCGGTAGCCATTGTGAGATGAGATGTGGTTGTTGAAGTTGGGAAGTAGAAGGTTGATTGGTTGGGTGTGATGGTGATAATGTAACAGAACCACCTGTGACAGGAGTTATAGTTTGACTCACAGATTGCTCTATGGTTATAACATGGTGTTGTTCTCCACTTGTGGTGGGAACCTCCAGTTGAATTGGAGGGTATTTGACTGGGTTACTGTCATGTACACCAGCCTCAAACCCTGGTGCTTCTTGCAAAGCACTGTCACATGAATGTGATGATCTTGCCTCTCCCATAGCAGGGACATTGGCAATTATACTCCCAGCTTCAATTGTTAGTGCAATTTCATCTAGGGTTTTGAGGGGAATTGTTACCGTGACAGGCTCCTCCAATTGAATTGGAGAGGATTTAGATAGCTCCCCCTCAGGAGTACTACCCTCAAACCTTACAGCCTGTGAAGGATGATTTGCCCATGAAGGTGCATTTATAACAACCATGGGGTCTTCAGTAAAAGCTGATGAATCCCCATATTTGTGATGGTTTCATAAAGGTCTACCCCATCTAGTAGCCTCTCATCATCTAAATTTGGTGTCTGGGTGGTGAGCAAGGTTTTTTAAACCGTCACTTTAATGAGATTGCATTTGAGAAATAGATTCAGGTACTATGTAGGAAGAAGAAATTTGAAAAATAGAAATTTGTTGATCAGAATAGAGTGTTGGCAGCTCCCCCTGAATAGATGATGGAGCTTCAAAGGATGTGCTCTCCTTGTGTGTATTTTCCTTATTTCTCCTTCCATACACTTGAATTTGTTCAAGTGATGGTTGTGCAGACTTAGTACAAGGTGTATTTGGGCTATTGCTCTTTTCAATAGAGACATCCTTTTGAGAGGGTGCCTCTATAATCTACTTTTATCCCTTGTTTATAATTACATCCTTTTAAGATGATGCAGAGGTGGTTTGAGTGGCCAACTCTAAGTTTTTAGCCTTATTTAGTTTTCTCTTGACCAAGGGTGACTCAGGTTCTGTTTGTTCCTCACCACTCTCATTTATAATTGGTAAAGGTGCCTGCTTTCTCTTCTTTTTACTCACTTTACCCTTTTGAGATGATGAAGTGGTTGGTTTCCTAGAAGCTATTGGTAAAGAAGAAGGGGTCTCAGCATTGGAAGGTCCCTGTTGGTGTTCTCATTTGTACTTCCACAGGTTCAAGGACCATTGTTGTACTAGATTGAGCATTTGTCCTCATGTCAGGCATGGGGTAAGCTTAAGTCCTTAATTTCTCCAACATGGATGGAGTTAATTTAAGACCCACATGTACCTTGTTCTTTGTAGATAGTGATCCAAATATAATTTTGGATACTTGTTTACAATTACCTATTAATGATCTATCTAAACAATCTATCATATGTATAATGACTCATGTATTTTTATTTTATGTGGGAATGTAATAAAGGTTTAAACAAATAAATAAAATGTTTCTATTGATTTTGGCAGCGGTTACTGATTGTTATTTAATTATTTATGATTTGTTGTTATGTGGAATTGAATTGTGTAATTTATTAGTGATTTAATTGTAGTTTGAATTTCAAAAATATTTAGATTGTCTTTAAAATTGGTTTTATAATTTTATAATTTTAATAAGTATTTTTAGGACTTTATAAAATTGAGAAATCAATATTTTATTAATTATTTATTTTTAAATGATTTTCTGAGTGTGTTTGATTGTAAAATCCGTATTTAATTGTGAAAATCTTCAAAAATTACGAAACTCATATTTTATGAAAGTTATAAAGTTCGGAGAATTTTAAAATTATTTTGGGAATTTTCAGAAATCGTTTCACCCGCGCGTCATTTCGTTGTTTGTTAAAGAGCGGGTATAAAGTGCGCTTTAGAAATTGTTTTTAAAATTTTGAAAATTATGTTTTTAATTAGTTCGGAATATTTCGGATCTTTTTGGATTAGTTGGAATTTATTTCAATGTGTTTTTAATACTACTTGGTTCGTTAAAAGTGTAAATATCGGGGTATAAATTGGGTTCCGGGGATTCAGAAATTCAGATTAATAATAAAGCAACATGTATCATGTTTAACAGGACACGTGTGGCTGCCCTGTTAATTCCCTATATTCATTTCCCTTTCGGTTATTTGACTGTCTCGACTCTCTCTAGGCTCTCCTCCTCGATCATCTCTGTAATCTCTCCTCCCTCTCTTCTGTTCCTCGTTGTTCTCTGTGTGCTACCGTGTTCATCTCCGGCTTGTTTCTGGTGAGTGGTCGTGGTTTGGTTACTTCGATTCTTTCCTGTTGTTGTATGTTTATACATATATATATATGTATGTATACGAGTGTGCAATTGGCTGTGGTCTCTGTGCTATTTTATTTCCGGTCGCCACCTCTTTTCTCCGATTCCGGCGAGAGGTGTGAGGCGCTGTGTGTTGGTGCTGCTGCACGCGTTGCGCGTGTATGCGCTGGGTTCCTGTTCGTCTTTGTGGTTTGTTTAGTTGGGTTATTTTGTTGGGCTTGTGTTAATTTTGTTGTTGGGCCGAGTTGTGCAGTGGATTCATTTTTATATAATCCTGAAATTTTATTTCCCTTTTTATGCTGGAATTACTGAGTAAAATTCGTGATATTATTAATTCGTGCGGGAAATTATTTTTTAGTTAATCGGTGGAATTTATTTGGATACCCGAATATTTCGGGCACCAATTAATTTTACCGCCGTACCGCGATGACTCGTTACGAGCGGACGGTGGACGGTGATGACGATGTTCAGAGTCCTAAATTTTATAAATAAATAAAAGGATTACGTAAAATATTTTCGGACTTAAATAATTAATTGTGATTGGTGTTGGGATGTAAGTTGTATAAAATGATGAAGTAATATTGTGGATTGTGTGATTGATGACGTCGATTGTAATCGACGGGTAGTCTTATAAATAAATAAGATGCTGCCAAAATTTCCTAAAAATATATTCGAAAATGTACGTATTTATATTATACGTGTTACCCCTAACAATATTCCGACTACGTGACTATGTTATTATGTGTATAATAATAATATGAGTCGGGTTATCAGATTGAGTTGTTAGAATTTGAGGATATCAAGCATGTCGGTGTAACTGATTAGGGTATTCTGTATTTGTAGATTCCGATCGAGTTTTCCCAGGATTAAAGTCAGCGTGAAAGCTACTTAAGGTTTTTTAAAGCGTTGCAAGGCAAGTACCCTGACCATTCTTTTATGGTTCAGTATATGTGAATAATTAAATGTTGTACTTTCGTAATGGAACAGAAACGTTTTAAGTTACGTATCCCCCGTATTTGAAAATATTGTTTAAAATTATATTTTGGGGAAAAGTAACTTCTGAAAACACCTATCTCTAAATGTGATTTAAATGAAAAGAGGATTTGAATAGTGTGCTGTGACAGAATTGATCTTGAAAAGAGATAGGTAAAAGTGATGGTTTTGAAAACAGGATTAAAACGACCAGATATGGGATACGTTGGGGCCAGAGTAGGCCTATTGAGGTGGCGTAAGAGGCTAATTCGGTTGCGCGCACTGTATAACCGATTAGTCCAGCAGGTCAGAGACCTAGCTAGTCTCTGAGTTCCGGAACAGGTAAATGAGATGGCAGTTGGAGCCATAAATGAGATGGCAGTTGGAGCTGTTGGGTGTTGATAGCCTGATCAGCTGTCTTCACATATCCGCTACGTATCTGATTTGGTTTTTTTTATTCCCGTAAGGGTACGAGTAGTTGATACAATAATTTTATAAGTGTGACTAGCATGCTAAAATTGGACTCTGGTGTTTTTACAGCACACTGCTATGTTGTTTTGATGAAGCATGCTAGTTAGTGATATCCAGTTTTCTCTGATTTTTGTTGCATAATATTGATATTATGATTACAGTTCTGTTCCTATCATTCTTACATTACTGTTTTATTCTGTTATTCATATTTTGGTACTGCTGAGAGATTATGCTCACCCTTGCAAACTGTTATGTATATCTCGCAGATGCCTAGAAGATCAGTCAGACTGACCTACGTTCCCGCCCCTACTGGACCTGGCTCCTCTGAGGTAGTTTGTATTGGCCATGAGGTCTGAGGAGTTGCTGAATAAAATTAGAATGTGTTAGATGTGGAATAAAGAGTTTGTAGTATTGAGAACCTGAATTATACTTGAACCTGGACCGGATAAAGAGTTAGTATATTTTAATAATAATTCTGTTGTTTATATATTTGCTAATTGGGTTTAGTGACGTCAACTCCTGACCCCGGGGTTGAGGCCGTCACAATATGTATGTAATTTACTTTATAGTTTAAAGCAGAAATAATGAATTTAAGAAGAAATATGTCCTTACCTCTTGATGTCAATGGAATTGTTAACCTGGTGCTCAATTCCTCCAAGATGTAGTGGCCTACATTTATCTATTTTTGTGAGCCATTGAGTAGACCAGCTTTTGGAAAACACTTGAAATATCATCAAACCCTGACTCTCTGCAAGTGAAAGCCTTTATCACTGAATCAAAAAGAAAGGACCATTCTCTCCTAATGTTCTTTTTCTTCATGCTTGACAGATTAATCTTCTCAGAGTAATTGATGAAGTCCATGAATTCATAAAGCTCATCCTGAGTTGGAGCCTCCACCAGCTTGTCAATAGGTATGCCTAATGCCATGTTGACATCATTCTAAAAAATCTCCACATATTGGCCCTTGATTGTACAGTTTATCACAATTGATGCAGTCTGATTCTCATGCTCAATTGTTCTTGTTACTGCTGTATTCCATAAATCCCCTAACATATTCAAGTAAAGTACATGATTAGCAGTAAGAGCCCCCACAAAGTATGTCTCAGACAAGGACTTCACAAAGCTCTTGAAAGCTTCAGGAGCTTGATTTGCATCCAGAAATGCAAGAAAGTTGGTCTCTTTTGGGATAAAGGGTACAAGAGTGTTTGATGCCATTGAGAAGAGTATGAAGTTTACTGGGTAAAAGACATTGAAGAGAAAGAGTTTGAAACCAGAGAGAAATTGGTTTGGAATTGAAAAATCTAGGTCACTTAGAGTTCTTGAAGGCGTAAGTATGTGTATGTCGAGATGTATGAGTATTTATAGTAAAAACAAATGACTTATCGAGAGCTCAAAAATAAACATTTGGAATTTTCTTATCGAGATCTCATCTAAGATCTAAATCTTATTCCTCAAACTAGCTTTCATCTAAGATCTCATCTTTAAGCTCTTGAACATTTGGAACCCAAATTCTGTAGGAATACCTCATTATTCCCTTATCATCTTTCTCGGTATTAATCTCTTATCTATTTATTGGCTCTCTACCTTCATTCATCACTTTTTCTGGCACAATATGTTCTTTTCCAAGGCTGTATTGCAATCTCAAACAGCTTTTCGGTACCGGCTCCGGTTACCTTCACTTCTATTTCCATTTTCTCAAAATCTCTTATAAATTCTCCCAAAGACATTATCATCTTGAGTCTCTCCTTTTTACTAAGGGCATCAGCCACCACATTGGCTTTCCCTGAATGATAAAGAATCTCCCAATCATAATTCTTGATTAGCTCTAACCGCCTCCTCTGGCGTATGTTGAGCTCTTTCTACGTAAAAATGTACTAGAGCTCCTATGGTTTGTGTAAATCTTGCACTTCTCTCCATACAAGTAGTGCCTCCAATCTTTATGGAAAAACTATTGCCACAAGCCCAAGCTCATGGGTGGGGATATCAAATTTTAAATTCCCTTAATTGTCTTGACGCGTACGCGATTACCTTGTCGTGTTGTATAAGAAGCACCCTAATTCCTTATGCGAAGCGTCACTACACATCACAAAATCTCCATTTCCATCCGGCAACGCCATCATAGGGTCCTTCACCAATCTTTGCTTCAGTTCTTGAAAGTTGTTCTCGTATTTCTCTGTCCATTCGAACTTCTCAGTCTTACGAGTAAGCGCGTTAAAGGGGCTACTATCTTTACGAACTTGAACGAACCTCCGGTAGTAACCGGCCAATCCTACCTCTGGTAGTCGCCCTAACCATAGTCATCAATTCCCCAGTGGTCCTTTATTCAATCTTGTCAGGATCCTCCACGGGATTCTTCTCAGCAACAATCCCTTCTAGGACAACATCTTCAACCGCTACATCCTCAATATGAACATCATCCGGTCCCGCGTTAGGACGCTCTATCGGATCCATAATCTGATCTCCAATAAGTAATAAAACATCATCGCGTTGTTGCTCCTCAACCTCAGGGTTCGGAGTCCCGCTACCATATACGATAACGAACTACGCTTCTATCACGATATTTATAAGGGTTCCCATAAGGGTTTTAACTGTCAGTACTACGTTAGGTAGTCCGGCTATGAACTTGGCAAGAGTTCTTATTATCTTAGTGAACTTATTATTTTAACATCATATCATCTCTGAGGTTTATAACGCTTAGCTCTGATACCATTTCTGTAACACCTCCAATCCGGGGTCGGGGATCCGGGTTGTCACGAGTTCCATTTCCCTTAATAACACCCAATCTTAATAAACAATCAACTACTCCGTATTGTACAGCGACATAAGTCTGGTACAATTCATAAAGATACATAAGTCTGGTACATCAAAAGTTGAAAGCCTAGCCTATTGGTAGTTCCTACCTCAGCTACAGCGACATCAACGCCTATAGGAAACTGCGGAATGTTTCCTATCCGCTCGCGAATTAGGAGCTTGGTCCTGTTCATCTTGTCTATCTGATGTTGTGTGATGAAAGAAGAAAGCAAGGGTGAGCAACAAGCCCACCGAAATAGTATGTATAATAATTTACAATATATGAGCATTCTCATAGTACTCAAGAAAGTCTTGGTTAAGAAGAAATGAACCAAGTTGATATCTTAACGCGACCAAGTCACAAAATATTCAGTATATACATACATATATACTTTTCACAATCTTTGAAATCCTCTGACATGTATAATATACACAGAGTTCCAGTTTATAACTGTATAAAAATATCGTTGCAAGGTGATCTCATATATCTAACCTTGTCTCAACATTTTTCTGAAAATCTTTGACATGCATAAGATAATCATTTACTAGATATAAGTTCAAAAGATGAAGTTACAAGATACTCCAATATACTTATATCTTTTCCGAATACTACTTGAACTACCACCGTTCAAGTTATAATTAGTTTCAAAAGTTCATCACACTGATGAGACTACAAGATAAGACTTGAATAGATTCAATCTTTGAAATATCATTTGAAAGAAATGAAGTTACGAGATACTTCATTAAGTCCCGATATATATATACACCTATATATATTTACATTTCATACACTCCTTGAAAATCTCTGTTATGAAAATTATAAACAGGGTTACAATATCCAATGAATTTTGGAAAGGAGAAAACTTTGGCATAAACCTGATATCTTGCTAATCAGGCAAAGATACCAATAAGTAACCTTTTCTACTAGTAGATGGACGAATTACCCATTGGTCATCACCCTGGCCACAATAGGACCTTATGCTGGACTGCCACTCAGCCACTTACGCATTTGATGGGCTCCCACTGAGCCACTTACACTTTCATGGACGCCCACTGAGCCCATGTTGCTTATGCCGACTCAATAGATGGACTTACTTCCCGAACGTTGGGTAAGTAATCAATTCATTTATCAAAACAGCAACCTCGTTGCGAATATAAAATACACCACAGAGCCGGATCCCTCAGGTTTTGAGCGAATATATAAATCCCCTTTGAAAGGAAGATCTTAAATATAAAAATGAGTTTTGGGATCCACTCTAACTTTTAAAATCATTTTGAAGACTCGAAAACATTTTTAAGAATGTTTGGAGTAATGCTGATTTAATGAAATAAAGCAGTCCCGATATATTAGAAAATATCTGAATATTATTATTTAAATAATATTCCCATAAGGATAATCTCTATATAAATAATTTGAAGTAGAAGTTTTAAAACTCGTACTTGAAATGAATAATAAATAACCAAAGGTATACTTATACGAAGTACGATCTTTATTTGAATAATCGAAAATAAGTTTGATTATCGAAACATTATTCTTTAATAAAATAAAGAATATTATTTAGTAAATAAGCGGAGTCATAAGTCCTCGAATGAATATTCAAAATAATATTCATTAAATAGAATAAACAGAGTCATAAGTCCTCGAATGAATATTCAAGATAATATTCATTAAATAAAATAAACTGAGTCATAAGTCCTCGAATGAATATTCAAAGTAATATTCATTAATAAAATAAAGTTATCGAATAAACCATATTCGATTAATAGTTTTGAAAACTATATCCATATATATATGCAAATATATATATATTATACTCGGGAACATCGACTCCCGGTTTAGAAAAATGTTCACCTTTGGGTCCCCTATACTAAGGGTATACGCAACTACTGCTTATCTCTAGCATAGGTATTATGCAACTTATAAGCATTTGAATCAACAATTAGATATCAAGATTACGAAACAGACATGCATATATACCATATCAGCATGCTCCAATATATCACAAAATTTGCTAATAACAATCATGCACTTATCACAAGATAATGCATATACATATATTTACATCACAACAATAGTATAACGGGTAGAAAACTTGTCTGAGTGCTCCGGGGTAGACTTAAGCTTAGAGTGGATCTGGTAACCTATGAACAACAGCATAAGCCGGAATTAAACCACGGTCGCTAAAGAAACTAGACTTTAACCAATTGAACCCTAACGTTTGCTTATGGTCATTTTTACGCTTAACAAATCACATAAGTCGTTCGAGTACCCTCGGCTCCACCATTTTTAATAAATTAACCGTTACGAATTTTAAGGCGAAGCTTTCGCGAATACCCTACCAACAACCTAGTCCACTTTACATAATTGTTTCATACTCCAATTAGTCATTTAAGGGCCTTAACCAAGGTTTCAAAGTAAGGCGAGGGGTAATGGTTCATTCGCGAAACGCCGTTACTTAAAACGGTCGTTTCTCCTAAACCGTACATCGGATTCAAGCGAACCACATATCAAAACGAAGCTCGTAACATGAACTATCTAAAAATGGCAAAGGTTAGAATCTTACAGTGATTTCACGGGTCCTAAAGTTAAGAACAGAACAGTTAAGGAAAATCGGGCATTATGACGTTTATGTTTACGCGATTTCCAATATAATTAACACTCTAAATTATCATCAATTCACTCACAACCACCAATACAACAATATTCAACCATCATACTACAAACTCAGTCCCCAACTCCAAGTTTTACCAATTTATCCAACCAATCAAATACCCAATATTCAAAACAATACAAATCCACCAAAACTACTTATAATCAAAGATCACGCCTTAATACTAACAATGCTTCAATAAAACTTAATGGAAACATAAAATCAAAGCTAGGGTTTGAAGTTGATACCTTCCTTGGTAGGTTTTAAGTTTCTAGGAAGCCTTAGGGAGCCTTAATCTAACCTCCTACAAGCTTGATCTTTCCAAAAAAATCAAGAACACAAAGTTAGGTTTTGAAGTTTCTAAAAGTCCGATTTAAAGAACTGTAAAAATGAGGGTCTTACCTTGCTTATTTGGATGAGACTTGTGAACAATAGTTGTAGGCCATCTCAATACCTTTCCAACGAGCTATAGAACACAACATTTGAGTGAGTATTGAAGGAGATATGGTAGTTTTAAGTTGCTGCTTTGGTTTTGGCCGAGAGCAAGGGAAGAAAAAGTGAAGTAAAAATGTTTCTAGTTTGATTAAATGATTTGTGTGGTGTTTAGCTTGGTTACTTCCTTTTGTTGTTAATTAGATTGTTACCATGGTAAAAATTGTGTGGCTCACAATCAACCAACCAATCCCTCCATTTGTCATGCTTATGTCATCACGCCTATGTCATCTTTCTCATGTCATCCTCTTACACTTGCCTTCTTCTTGTTGGTGTGATGACATCATCATCTACTAACCTCTTTGATTAACCCCTAATTACTTGGCTAATGACCGCTTATCTGTTATACGGTTCGCTTAACTTTCGTTCTCGTTTATCATTTGAGGGATCATACCTGGGATCTTATTACTTAGGTTCCCCTAAACTTTTTTCAATATTTTATATTTCTTTTATGATCCTCTCTAAAAATCCTTGAATTTAAATCTTTTTTATCATGTTACCTTATACTCAATTCTTTCGGTATCTGGTGGATTTTCGGGAAAAATCAAAGTGTTCGGATTTGGATTATGACGATCTTTACATACACTTATATACCATATAGAGTACTAATAAGACCTCAGAATATCAATAAAAGAACTGCTACATTGTGTGGCATGAAAAGTTTTCATATTCAGCATAATCAACAAAATCACTATTCATAAGGTTTACAAAAAGTCCAAAATTTTTGGGGTTATTACATGAGTTTTCTGTGTTTTATTTACCATTGGCATGACTTGTAGAACCTTTCTCTCTTTCTCCCCCTGAGTTTGTGCTATCAAATTCAGGTTCATGAGATGAGCTTCCATTCTCATGATTCACTTGTTCATTGGACTCTTCATTAACTCTGTGATTTTTGTTGACTTCATCTTCATCATCTATCAATGTTGAGATTTTCAAACTTGAGGGCTTCAGCTTCATTTTCATCAAGGCATTCTAAGCTTGGACATTTTTCATCATCAAAAATAACATTTGTGCTTTCCATGATCTTCTTTTGTTCAATCACGTAGACTTTGTATGCAGTTCTTTCCAATGAATATCCCAGAAAAATTGCCTTAAAAACTTTTGAGTCAAATTTTTACACATATTCAGAGTTGTTCTTCAACACATAGCACTCGCTTCCAAACACATGAAGATTCTTTACAGTAGGCTTTCTTTTAGACAGGATTGAGTAAGGTGACTTGCCAAGATTCTTGTTAATAAGATATCTATTTTGAGTATAGTATGCAGTGTTCACAGCTTCTTCCCAAAAACTAGTTGGCAACTTTACATCTTGCAGCATTATTCTAGCAGCCTCCACTAGTGTTCAGTTCTTTCTCTCAACTACCCCATTTTTTTGAGGTGTTCTAGCAGCTGAGAATTCTTTAACAATGCCCTTATCTTTGCAGAATTTAGTTAAGGTTGCATTCCTGAATTCTGTTCCATTATCACTCCTCAATCTTTTCACACAATTCTGATCTTCGGCCTGCTTATCAATCTTCTTAATGTATTCAATTATGATGTGTGGGGTTTCATCTTTAGAGTGCATAAATTCTACCCATGTATATCTTGAGTAGTCATCCACCATCACAAGTTCATATCTTTTCCTTGATATTGACTGGACATTAACTTGTCCAAATAAATCCATGTGAATAAGTTGCAAATGTGCACTATAGAATTCACAGTTTTACTTTTATGACTTGATATTTTCATTTTTTCTTTTTGACAAGCATCACAGACTTCATCTTGAGCAAATTCCAGATTAGGCATGTCACTCACCAACTCCTTTTTAACTTGAGTATTAATTGCTTTGAAATTCAAGTGAGACGGCTTCTTATGCCATAGTTTGCTTTGTTCTACAGATACCTTGGTGTAGAAGCAACAAATTCCATCCTCATTTGTTGAGTCCAAGTTAGCAATAAATAATCTTCCTTTCCTTACTCCTTTCAGAGCAACTTCACCAGTTTTCTTCCTGATAAAAGTGCATTCTTCTTTATTAAATCAAACCTTGAAACCTTTTTCTGTATATTGGTTGACACTGAGAAGGTTCACTTCAAGACCAGCTACCAGTGCTACATCTTCAATGACAACATTTCCAGAAATTAATTTTCCATATCCCATTGTCAAACCTCTGCTGTTGTCTCCAAAAGTTACTAATGGGCCAGCCTTCTCCTCAAACTGTGATAGCAGGGCCATATCACCTGTCATATGTCTTGAGCATCCACTGTCTATGATCCATATGACTTTATTCTTTTTGCCCTGCACACAATGATTTTAAGTGTGTTTAGCAACCCGGGCAGTGTTTGGCACTTTCTTCTTGTTAACAGATTTGATAGAGGTAGATTTTGATGATTCAGAAAGAATAGAGTTCATTGAATGATGTGCATTGTCCTTTTTAGCTGAAGATTCAATATTGATTTCCTTAAGATCAACTCTCAGCTTGTGGCAACTTTGCATTACTTTCATGTTGCAAGGTATGGAATCAAACTTATCACAGAATGAGTAGGGATCTTCAGTTTTTGCTTCATTGTACTTGCATGCTCCTACTCCTGGCTTACTAATAACCTTTTTTCAAATATGAGTTAGATGATTAACAGAGCCACATTTTTTACATTGTTTTCTTGGAGCATCTGCAACATAAGCAAAATTGTTGCTCTTGTTTATCCCTATCTTTCCATTTCTATTCTTCTTCTTCTTTCTTGCATCTTCAGTTTTTGTTTCCTTGAAAGGTGTCTTGGAATCTTGGTTTACCATGGGCTTCTTTTTAGCTGTGGAAGTTGGAGTTGTTTCTATATTTTTCTTCTCATTGTCTTCATCAGCAATTTCTTACTTTATGATCAACTCTTCTTCACTGAAATCCACTTCACATGCTTTGAACATAGGTGAACCAACCTTTCTCAGCATAGCTGGGACAACTTCATTTTCTGTTGCTTTTCCTTTATCACCTACAGCTTTCTTGTTGTTATTCAAAGCATCATAATCAAGACCAATAGCTATGTTGGCACATGGCTTGTTCTTCTCATGGTACTGACCAACCAACTCAGATGCATTCTTGAATGATTTTAGTTTCACCTCATTCTTCTCAATCTTTTCTCTTAACACAACTTCAATCTCACTTGCACACTTCAGCTTGTTTTTCAGATATTCATTTTTTTTCTTGACTAACTCAAGCTCCACAAGTAGTAGTTCCATCTTTTTCTTCTCACTCTCAAGCTTCTCATTAACTTTTGTTAGCCTACTGACTTCCTCAGTAGCTGCTACTAAGCTAGTATGTATATGAAACATCTTCACACTCATCTTTTCCATAGTCTCCTTATATTGACTAGCATTCAAATCAATAGTGGTTAGAGTTGGTACCTTTGATTTTGAAGTGGATGCTTCTCCATGCTCAAAATCCATAAGTGCATAGTTTCCAACTTCTTCATCCTTATCATCAACATCAGTATCATCCCTTCTATAATATAAGCTTTTCCATACTACTTCTTTAAGAGAGCTTCATACTTTGCTTCCAATTCCAAGTAAGCTTTATCCTTCTTCACCTTCTTAGGCTTTCTGCATTCAGTAGCAAAGTGACCCAACTCATCACAATTGAAGCACCTTATCTTTGATTTATCCACATATCCTGTTTTATAGCCACCTTTGCTAGCTGAATTATACTGAGTTTTTGGTTTCCAGTTATTTCTTTTGGAAGATTTTCCTTTACTTTTGAAGAATCTTGGCTTCTTGACTCTTATGTTAGAAAATTTCCTAGCCAAGTAAGTCATGGATTGATCCAATTTATCTAGCTCATCCAGGGTGTAATATTCATCTTCCTCCAGCTCCAACACAACTTGCTTCTGAGGCCCTTTGTTTTTTGTACCATAGCTTGAACAACTGGAACTTGATCATCTTGCTCATCTTCACTTTCTTCTATGTCATTCACAATCAAAGCACTTGAACCATCAATGTTGACCATGGTGTGCTTTCAATGACTTTCTCTACATCATTTCAAGTTCATAAGTTTTAAAGATTCCATATAGAACTTCCAAAGTTATTCTGCTTAAATCTCCTCATTCTCTAATAGATGATATTTTATGTTCAAGATGGTCAGGAAGAACTAGCAGAAACTTTAAGTTAACCTCCTCAGCTTCATAATATTTATCATGTAGCTGCAAGTCATTTATCAATTTATTGAACCTTTCAAAAACTCAGTGATTCCTTCTATTGGTTTAGCCATAAACCCCTCATACTGAGAAACAAAAATCATCCTTTGGTTTGACCTAACCTCCTCTGTTCCTTCACATAAGATCTCTATTTTCTCCCAGATCTGTTTAGCTGTGTCATATTTGACAATGTTGTTGTGCATTACATTGTCAAGTGACTCTATTAAGATTAGCTGCAGGCCATTATCCAGAGAGACTTTTTCTTTTTCAGTTTCATTATATTCTGAAGGATCTTTAGGAGCATAAAGTGCTGAAATGACCATGTCTCCATCTGTAGATTCCTCACCTCTTACCATGGGAGTGAAGGGCCCATTCTTGAGGATCTGAATGTATAAAGGATTGGCCATCCTGATGAACAACAATATTTCTTTTTCCATAGTGTGTAGTTAGATCTGTCAAAGGTAGGAATTTTGATAATGCTAAGCTTATGTGTATTCATTCTTCCAAGATCTCTGTTTGCTTTCAGATTTTGCTCTGATACCACTTATTGGGTAATGAATACAACATAGGGGTGAATGTGTTTTAGGTTAATTTTCAGCTTTTTGAACTGTTGTGAATGGTGAACAAAGTAATCTTTCTTGTAGAGATAATATGCTTTAACAGTAATAATAAGACATGCACATCAACACACTATCTTTCAAAACTCACTTAATTTTATATTAAAATCAAGTATGTCTTGATACAAAATTTCTGGGTTCTTGGTATGTTAAGAACTCAGCTTCTCTCTTGAGGGTTACAAGATTTTCTAGATCTATTTTGTTACTACTAAAACAAAGCATCCAGTGTTTACTTTATAGAACAGTAAACACAGGTTTTACACAGAATGCAATAGCATGTACTAAACCCTACTTTAAGTTAACTAAAACTTTCTATTTCTGGCTTAGTGTATCTTTGCAAATCATGCATGTATGTGACTTTATTTTGTCAGTTAATCTTGGCATTTGATCTTGTACTCTTTAAGCTGCTTTTTGTAGACTTTTCAAATCAGTGATTGATTCGTTTGTTGATTGATAATCTTGGATATTTAACTGATATGTATCTTGTACTTGAGTTTTACATCGAGGTCTCCTGTTTGTCATATTAGAGAATTTGACATCTCGATAAGTATAATGAC
The DNA here is from genome assembly GCF_009905375.1 of Apium graveolens. Lineage (NCBI taxonomy): Eukaryota > Viridiplantae > Streptophyta > Magnoliopsida > Apiales > Apiaceae > Apium > Apium graveolens. The sequence continues at coordinate 28,486,406 of NC_133655.1, read as the reverse complement.
TTATCGAGATATCTTATTACTCTATAGTTGTTTTTAATTTTCAAAGTATCTAAGTTCTCTATAAGAGAATTAGGCATGTCGAGGTCTCCAATCTTCATGTCTTCTTTTTAGCTTATCGATATCTCTGAGTTCTCTAGTGAAGAAATGACTTTTCGATATCTCTCAGTTCTCTAGTGAAGATTTGACTTATCAAGATCTCAGAGATCTCTAGTGATATTTTTACTTGTCGATATCTCAGAGTTCTCTAGTGAAGATTTGACTTATCGATATCTCAGAGATCTCTAGTGATATTTTTGACTTGTCAATATCTCCAATTTTCATGTCTTCATTTTTGCTTGTCGATATCTCTGAGACTTCTCTAAAAGCTTTTCCTGACTTCTCGATAAGTCATTCTGGAGTTCTCGAATGACTTCTCGATAACACTTAATCTGTGACTTGTAGATTTCTTGACATAAAATGTGTTATGGATAAAAAAATAGGGTATATTAATTACTAGGATTCAGGAGCTCAAGGCCTTTAATGGCTGCTCTCGTATTTCGTAGCTTAACTCTGCCTTTATGATATGCCTACGTATCTCTGTAATCTAGAGAATCAAGCCAAAAGACGTAGTTCTGAGTTGTGGGGTGAGACCCCTTATATAGGTGTTGGGAGTCCTTGAATTAGACTAGGGTTAGGAGACTTGGTGGGCAAGTCTCGGAATTAGAATGGACTTTGGAGTCCCAGGATGTAGGAAGTTGATTCCTTAACCAATTAGGTCCCTTGGAAGCTCATCTACAAGGACTTATATCCTTATTAGAACTTATCTTAACAACTGATTTTTCCCATATTTATCAACTACGAAAATAATAAATATTCAGGGCTATTTGGGCCTTCTTTGTTCCATCAGGCCCGATCTGGTCCATCAAGCCTGATCAATGTCTTGACCTTCTTGGTATTAATTTCATACATCTTCTTAATGGGCCTTGTACGTAGCCCAAACCATGTATCATTATAACAAAGTAAAAGTTTATTTTATCCCTATCATTTGCCCCCCAACTTCCGGGAAATCATATTAGATTTTGCTGAAGTTAAGTTCACTTGATCCTTTACAAGGTATCATTTTTTCGTAAAGTGTGGAGCGACCCAAATATTTACAACGATTTTCGCCCTTAGAATTCATTCATGCAGGCTTCCTAATTTTTTTGGGATTTTTTGCGTACCTTTTGGTATTTTTAATGATTTTTTCCTCAATATTCTGATATTCACAGAAATTATTTCTTTAATATTTGAAGAATATTTTTCAATAATAATTTTTGAAAATTATTTTCTAATTTCCCTAATTTTCTGGGATTTTTCCAATTTTCAGCCCTTTTTTCGACCAGGATCCTGGTCGTTTGTGTGACCAGGATCCTAGTCAAAATTTTGGCCAGCTCCTGAAGCCTGGTCGAATATTTTCGACTAGGATCCTAGTCTATTTATCGAACTTGATGCTGGTCGAAATATAGGCAAGCTCCTGAAGCCTGGTCGAATATTTTCGGTTAGGATCCACGAGCTGGATCTCGATCAGGATCCTAGTCGATTTATCCACTTGGATTCTGTTCGAAATTTATGCCACCTTTTGGCTTCTGTTCGAATAATTTCGATCAGGATTGATGACCTGGACTTCGATCACGGTTCTGGTCGAGGTTTTTTTTTACTGCGATCTCAATTCTGATCGACTTGGTGGGTGTTATTTAGGCTCATGTTCGAATAATTTCGAACATGATTCATGACCTCATATTTGACCTCAATCCTGGTCGAATATATGGGTGTTATTTGGGCTCCTGCTCGAATAATTTTGAACAGGACTCACAACCTCATATTCGACCTCAATCCTGGTCGAATATATGGGTGTTATTTGGGCTAGTAATTCTTTTGAACTGGGCTTTTCCTAATCCAATTTGGATTTGTGCCTAGGCTTTTCCTAATCCAACTTGGGTTTGGGTCTGGATTTGGTCCAAGATTTGGGCCTAAATCCTGATTTGAACCTTCGAGAACCTTCCGGTTTCATCCGAAAATTTCAATATTCCTTTTAGAAGGTTCTAGAAGCTGGGTTTCGCTTTTGGGCCTAGATTTGATAGGCATTTGTCCCTTCATCTTCCCCTCCTTTCCTATATAAAGGAGTGAGTCTCATGGCCATTTCCTACCCGTTTCCTCGCTGTGAGTCTCATGGTAGGCATCTTGATTCACTATTGTGTTATGTCAATTTAAGAAAACAAGTGTGAGCTATAATGCCCAGCATAATAATGTACAGTATGAAAATGACTGTAATGATAAACTCACGTAAAACATCTTATATGATAATTATGTTTTATTCAAATATAGTTTTCCTTGGTGATACACAGCTTCTCATGAAAACAATTCTTTAGTGGATTTTATTATCCTGTGAATACCTTAATGGTAAACCCAACACCGAGGCTTGGGTTACGGTATTTCATCACAATTCCAATTGGAAGAATAGGACATTCACTGGAGCCACCGTATACGATGATCAGTCGTACTACGGAAATAGTAACCTTTTCTACATGTATATGGACGATTCCTTTTTATTATTGATTATCACCCTGGCCGCATTTGGGCCTTTTCTATGTCCGTCCCTCTCAGATACACACTTCGTGTCTATCCCTCTCAAGACACGGTTTGGCGTCCATCCCTCTCAAGTACGCATACTCCACATGTTCATCAGTATATAAGATACCTTCTCATGTGGTAGTAGATTGGTAGTCTCCCCCGTCCATGAAGTACTGGAGTCTACCCCTCCTTGTCCTTGTAAGAATCTCATCATAAATCTGGAACTTATATTGTTCCCCAAGCATATTGTTTGTTGATAAGTACACTTTGATTTGTACGTATATATAGGTACTTCCGAGAATTTTCGAAGGAAGTACTAGGGATGTGAGTTGACCGTTGTCAACATATTTGTTATATAAGGGGGAGTTTCTTTTGAAACTATAATCTAAATATTTAAAATAAGTCGAGATAATAGTCTCCGACGATCTAAAATTATTCGAATGATTTTCCGAAAATCAGAAGTATTATGAATTAGGTTCTATGATTTTTAAAATTATAATTAAACCATTAAATAACTAATGTTTAATAATCAAATATTAATCGTTGAATAATTAAACCTCGAATAATTATACTTTTAAAAGAATATTTGGAAATAATATTCCTTAACTAATTTATGTTTAAGTAATTTAATAATCTTTAATATTTAATCGAGTCTGAAATAAATATTCACCGGAGAATACTTCTCCCATAATAAATGAATAGTAAATAGATATTTATTATTCGAATGATAAGTATAGTTGAGAAAATACGATCTTTAGAAATCATTTTAATAAAAGTTTGAGGTGTTTAGTATTTTGTAAGTGGACGTTGAGTCCTTTTAAACCGTACTACTATGGACTTTTAATCGTCCTATAATATCACCGCGATGATTACCGGGTTTTTATCTTAAAATCCCGACCGACTCACGGTCTTATACTTATACGTCACACTTAAAGCGGAATTAAACATTCTACGATACTTACTTATCGTACAACATCGCTATATGATGCAAAAAGTTCAATTACTACGTATCATTGCAAGCATGATATTTATGCAATGATAATAAAACAATCCTTTCACAACACAACAGTAAATGGAGTTGGGTTCGTAAACTTACCTGGGTATCTTGAGGTGGAGGATGCTCTAGGTTCCGCTCGGAAATCTATAATTATAAACACAATTCGTTTCATTAGGTCAAGTTCTCATTTACGGCGACTCGCACTCATGCGCTACTTATTATGCACCCTCTCAACTTATATTACCCTTATTATTCCTTAAGTCTTTATTCACATTATGGTCGCTTACTTTTTCAAGGTATCTTAAGTTCATTTTCATTTTCGTCGTCGGCTCCGCTTATGGATTCTACGGTTGCTAATCGCGTGGTCTCGGCTCCGATATTTTTATAAAATTGAAAAATCATTATTTTCATTTAAAATTTTTATAGCAAATAGGAAACTCAATTTACTACTCTCTGTAAAAATTTCATGTTTTATGAACATTTTTGAGTCGATCTTTTATATTTTCAAAGTTCGTAATTCGTAGCAGTATTTGTAGCGTAAATCACTTTTAGTAAAACGGCCATAACTTTTGATCCGTAAATCGGAATCAAGCGATTCAAGCGCCTAAACGATCCTTATAACACTTTCTGCAGAAACTTAAAATTATGTTTTGTTCGTTTTAACATGATTATGGTTATGATCGGAGTTTGATTTATGCCTTAAATCTTTATACTACCACCAACAATAAACATATCATCACCACACTATCTCCTCTCAAGAACATCATGTTCTTGAGGCAACAACAATCAAACTTAAATCTACTTAGCTAAACATCAAGATACAATACTCCCACCAAAACTAGGTTTACAACTATATACTAAAAGGATCTTGAACTTAAATCTTAAATAAGGTAGGGTCAAAGATTTATACCTTTCTTGAGAGATTGAGATGTGTTCTTGATGATGGTAAAGTCTTGGGAGTGCTTAGTATAGTTTTTGGAACCTAAAACAACCATTAAAATCAAGAAACCAAAGAAGAGTTACTATTCATACTATTCATTATCAACTTTCTTGATTTTATTTCACCCATCAAACCTTGATAAAAAGAGCTCAAAGATTTATCTTACCTTAATTTGGTTGGTAGGAAGCTTGAGAATTAATGGGAGGAGGATTTATCCATGGCTAGAGCTTGAAGTTTTTATTTTGATTTCTTGGTTGAAGATGAAAAAGCCGAATGGAATGGTTGGGAGAGAAGGAGAGAGTTTTTATGATGCTTCCTTGGTTGCTTCTTGGAAATAAGGCTTGTGATATCTTTTATTTGATTGTTATTCCTTAGTATCTATCCTAGGATTTGATCTTGGTTGCCAAATCTTTAGACAAAACTAACTAGCATTGGTAGATTACAAGCTAAGCCACTTGGTTTAGCTCTTTAGCTTACTATTTGATAGCCTTGGTTGATCATCTTACACCTTAGCTCACTATTTGATAAATTAACCATGGTTACTTTTCTACCATGGTTAGTTAGTGCGTTACGTTTATTTAATCGTTTACGCGTTCGCTCGGTCGCTTAAACGTTTTCGTAATACCTCTTCGTAAATGGTTCGCGACTTAATTCCTTTCGTATTTATTTCTTATGTTTTGAATTATCATACTTGGATATAAATCCGCAGGGTTTTAAATTCGTAATTATATTGTGATTCCTGTAATCCTCGATGATTCGTAAATATGGTCATTTTCTAAAGTTCGTTTTCTTCGAAACTAATAGCGTTTATATACACTCATTTGGTACGTATAATCATAATATCAACTCTGAAACTCATTTTCTCATGCACTACATAGTGTGGGCTAAAAAAAATTCCCCGTCCGTCAGGGTTACTATTCATTGAACGTTTTACACGGCCTCAAAAATTCGAGTAATTACAGTCTTCCCCTCTAACAAGGATTCCGTCCCGGAATCAATTAGAAAATAAGTGGGGATATCTATTCCTCATTGCGTCTTCAAGTTCCCAAGTTGACTTTTCGACATTTTGATTCCTCCACAAGATTCTAACCAGCTTCACAGTCTTGTTCCTCAGCACTTGTTCTTTTTGGTCCATTATCCTTACTGGCTGCTCAATGTAGGTCAGGTCTGGATGTAAATCTACCTGCTCGTATTTTATTACATGTCGTGCATCCGCATGGTACTTCCTTAACATGGACACGTGAAATACGTTGTGCACTTGTTGCAGATTAGGAGGCAAGGCGAGCTCGTAAGTTAGGGGGTCCTATTCTCCTCAAAATTTCAAAGGGTCCTATGAACCTGGGACTCATCTTCCCTTTCTTCCCAAATCTCATCACTCATTTCCATGGAGATACCTTCAATAGCACTGAATCTCCTACTTCATATTCCCTATCCTTCATGTTCTGGTCGGCGTACTTCTTTTGTATGTTCTGAGCTGCTACCAGTCTTTTTCTAATGAGTCCCACCATTTTCCTGGTATGTTGGACTAACTCCGTACCTATTATCTTGTGTTCTCCAACTTCATCCCAACATAAGGGAGAGCGACATCTCCTTCCGTAAAGAGCTTTATACGGAGGCATTCCTATACTAGCGTGATAGCTATTGTTCTAAGCAAATTTGATCAGGGGTAAGTGGTCATTCCAATTTCCTTTAAAGTCGAGGGCACACACTCGTAACATATCTTCTAGGGTCTGAATAGTCCTTTCACTTTGTCCATCAGTCTGGGGGTGGTAAGCGGTACTCATGTTTAGTCTGGTGCCTACACATTCCTGAAAGCTTCTCCAAAATCGGGAATTAAATCTTGGGTCTCGATCTGACACTATGGCTACAGGAACGCCGTGTCTCACTACAATTTCCTTCAAGTAAATATCCACCAGCTTGTCTACAGTTTACCTTTCGTTGATTGGTAGGAAGTGTGTGGACTTGGTCGGTCTATCTATGATCACCCATATGGCGTCGTGATTGGTCTTTGTCCTTGGTAGGCCTGTCATAAAATCCATGGCTATATGCTCCCATTTCCATTCCGGAATTTCTAGGGGCCGTAATAGTCCACTAGGTTGCTGATGTTCAGCCTTCACTCTCTGGCATGTCAAGCACTTGCTGACCCACTCTCCTACTTCTCTCTTCATGTTAGGCCACCAATAATGTTCCTTAAGGTCACGGTACATCTTCGTACTTCATGGGTGGATTAAATATCTTGAGATGTGCCCTTCGTGCAGCAGCTCATCCTTTAACTCTTGCACATTTGGAATCCAAATTCGGGACACATACCTCATGATCCCTTTCTCGTCCTTCTCACATCTCACTTCCTCACCGGTCAATGTTCCTCTTTCTTCATTCATCTTCTTTTCCTGACATACTCGTATCTTTTCAGTCAGTTCCGGTACTAGCTTAATCTCAAATAATCCTTCTGTTCCTTTACCGGTCGTCCTCGCGTCAATCTCCATCTTCTCAAATTCTTTAATTAATTCCTCAGATGTTATTATCATTTCGAGTCTTTCCTTCCTACTAAGGGCGTCAGCCACCACATTAGCTTTACCCGGGTGATACAAAATTTCAAAGTCGTAGTCCTTAATCAACTCTAACCATCTCCTTTATCTCATATTTAGTTCTTTATGAGTAAAAATATATTTGAGGCTCTTATGGTCTGTGTAAATCTCGCATTTCTCACCGTATAGGTAGTCTCCAAATCTTCAGGGCAAACACTATGGCTACTAATCATAGATCATGCGTCGGGTATATGCTCTCATACTCCTTCAATTGCCGAGAGGCATACGCTATAACTTTTCCATGCTGCATAAGCACACATCCTAATCCTTTGTGCGATGCATCGCTATATATCAAAAACTCTCCCTTTCCATCAGGAAGAGCGAGCACTGGTGCTGACACCAGCCTCCTTTTCAGTTCCTGAAAGCTTTCCTCACATTTCTCTGTCCATACAAACTTTTCTGTCTTCCGGGTAAGTCTAATCAATGGACCGGCTATCTTAGCAAACTCTTGCACGAATCTTCAGTAATATCATGCTAAACCCACAAAGCTCCTAACCTCTGTTGGGGTAGTTGGACTTTCCCAGTTGGATACCGCCTCTATCTTGGCGGGGTCAACTAAAAATCCTTTGCTACTCACCAAATGCCCTAAGAACTGAACTTTCCTTTAACCAAAACTCGCACTTTAAGAACTTAGCATATAATTTCTTATTCCTCAGGATTTCTAAGACTATCCTCAAATATTCTGCATGTTCTTGCTCTGTCTTTGAGTAGATTAGAATATCATCTATAAAAACTATCACACATATATCTAGGTACCTTTTGAATACTTTGTTCATCAAACCCATAAAGGCTGCGGGTGCATTGGTTAGCCCAAATGACATGACTAAGAACTCATAGTGTCCATACCTAGTGCGAAAAGCAGTCTTCGGTATATCCTCCGGTCTAATTTTCAACTGGTGATATCCTGTCCTCAAATCTATTTTGGAAAAATGCACAGCTCCCTTGAGTTTATCGAATAGGTCATCAATCCTAGGGAGAGGGTACCTATTCTTAATATTCAGCTTATTCAATTCTCGATAGTCTATGCATAATCTCATATTGTCGTCATTTTTCTTTACGAACAGTACTGGCGCTCCCCATGGTGACACACTGGGTTTTATCATTCCATTATCTAACAATTCTTACAGTTGAGAAGCTAATTCCTTCATTTCAACTGGGGCTAGCCTATAAGGGGCCTTGGACACTGGTGTCGTTCCCGGTGCTAATTCTATAGCGAATTCTATTTCTCTGTCGGGTGGCAACCCTGGTAAGTTTTCTGGAAATACATCCTCGAATTCATTTACTATGGGTATGTCATGTATGTTAGGAACTTCCTTCTTCGTATACATCACTTAAGCTAAATAGGCCTCGTTACCTTTCTTTAACAATCTCTTTTCCTGTAGCATGGTCAGAAATTTTTGGGTCTATCGTTTCCCTCTAAACACTACTTCCCTTCCATTATGCACTCTTATCTTCACCCTCTTCCGTTCACAATCTAGTTGTGCTCCATTACTGGATAACCAATCCATTCCTAAGATTACATCAAATTCTCCTAACGCAAATGGGATTAGGTCAACTTCGAAGTCTTTCCCTTCTCATTTTAACTTGCATTTAGCGTGTACTTGATTCACAGGAATTATTTCTTGGTTTGCTATTTCCACTTGTAATACCTCACGTAAAGGTACGGCGTTAAGTTTTAACTTTTTAGAAAAATCTTGAGATATAAATGACTTGGTCGCTCCAGAATCAAATAGGACATTTGCATGTTCAGAATTTAACAAAAGGGTGTCTGCTATCACGTCAGTGTTCCGGACAGCATCCTAAACAGTCATGTTGAAGGTCCCAGCAGCTGGGGGTCGGTTGTATGCAGCTCTGCTCATTCCTGAGGCTGGGGGTCTCAATGTCAGACAATCCTTCCTCATGTGCCCTACTTTTCCATATTGGAAACATGTCATGCTGGGTTGGTTGCAGTTGTTGGCAAGGTGTCCGGTTTGACCACACTTATATCATTTCAAAGGGGCTCTCGCCTGGCTGCACAATCCAAGGTGTCTCCTCCTACAGGTTTGACACTCCGGCATTGGCTATGAAATGTTGCCATAGATTATCCGCCGCCCTGGCCAACACTCTCACTTGCGGTCTTTCTGAATCCGGGGCCTCTCGCAGGTTGGGACACCACTCCCCTGATGAACCTGCTCGGAAGGCTCCTGCTCCCGATTCCTATTCCTCCTCCTCCGCCTTGGCTTCCTATCTTCCTCTTCCTATTTTCTGATTTCCTTCACACTCTGCTCACTCCCATCTTCAACAATCGAGGCTTTCTGCACTAAGGTGGCATAATCTGTCAGCTCTAGTACTGCCACTCGGTTATGGATCCACTGTTCCAGACCAAGCTGAAACCTTCTCAGTTTCTTCTCTTCGGTATTCACGAACTCATGCACAAATCATGATAGCTCAGTAAACTTGGCCTCATACTCTACCACAGTCATCCTATACTATTTCAACTCCAGAAACTTAATCTCCATCTGGGTTTCCATAAACCTAGGGAAATACTTGTCTAAGAACAGTCGGGTAAACCTATCCCATGGAATCACAACATCAGTCTCTAGGTTTTGTTTGGACTCCCACCAGTGATTAGCTTCTCCTTTCAACATGTAAGAAGCGAAAATGGTCTTGTGTCGTTCTTCCACACCTAGTATTTCGAAGGACTTTTCTATCTCCTTGAGCTAGGCCCGTGCTTCAACGGGGTCGGAAGATCCTAGAAACTCTGGGGGTTTGAGGGATTTAAACGCCCTGAAGGCAGTGGTTGTAGTCTGTTGGGTAGCATGCGGCTGTGGTGGAATGGGTTGTTGGTTCAGATTTTCTCTTAAAAGTTCCATAAACTCATTCATGGGGTTTCCTCCCTGATGGGTATCCTCAACCTCTTCTTCTACATATTCTTCCTCATCATATTCATTATAGTCTAGGTCCTCTTTACTTTCTTCATTTACTACAGGGTCAGGTTCATTCCGTTGTTGGTTAACAGATTCTGCGGGTTGTGCCCTGGTTCCTCTTCTACGGGGTGGCATTGTTCTGATAATGAAAATTTGTCAATATAGTTGCAATTATTTTAAAATTGGATTAATTTATTCATATGTAAGCATGTCATCTATTATCTAGCATGTTTTTATCCAGTGCAATATTATGGAAATCAATTTCTTAATAACTGCTAGATATATACCATAGGGTCTCCCAATTATATCTTGGGGACAAAATAACTAACCGAGTTCATACATGGCTTGATTATACTACATCATTACTTGTCCTGAATACTGAAATGTAAATACATAAGTTGTGTACCCTGAAGGGCTAGGAACGCTATCTACTACAAGCTATCCTATCAAAATTGGTGACAAGTCACCCAGCCTTCTTCAAGGTCCATAAATAGTCACTAGTCCTTCAGTCACTGTCACTGCACGTGAGGTCACGCACCCTCCTCATCGCTCCTGCCAACATCAGCTCTGCATCAACTACTGGGATGTATCCCCCAACCGCCATCATCCTCATATGAACCCGGGTACGAAGCTCGATCCCATCAATCTCTCTGCGGGCTATGGCTGGGGAAGCAGCTCTAAAGTCCCCTGGGTATCCTAGTCTGATGGCTCTCTCAACTGTCAGTGCCTGGCATAACCACCGTCCAGTCATGTACAGCTATATGTATGGTCGTCGGGGTGGTAGAGGTGAGTCTGGGTCGCTAGAGGATATGTCATAAGCCTTGTAGGTCTGCGCATCCATCTCATCCTCCTCATCATCATCAGTATAGGGAAAAGGGCTCTGCATCCCTGGGTGTGGTGTAGGAGAGCGAATAGTCGGGAGAGGGTACATCTCTAAATCCCTCCAGCCTAATTCATCTCCCTGGGGCATCTCAACATCATCAGCTACGGGGATAGAAAGGTCAGTCTCCTCCTCCGGGGAATCCTCGGTAGGGTCATCATCTGAGTCATCAAGGGGTGGGTCCTTCGGCTCGGGAGCAGGGTCATGCTCAGGGACTATAGCATCATCAACAGGGTCAACCTCTCTCATGTGGTACCTAACATAATAGGCAAGGTGTTACTAACTTAGAGTCGGAATTCCCTTGAGGGTAAAACTGTCAAGACTACCCGTGTAGCGTGACGACGAACTCGACTTGAGCTCTAATTGATTATTTATTATTCTTATGTCTACGTATTTTATATCCTATCATTTCCAAGATTTGATAACCTAAGGCTCTAATACCATTTCTGTGGTGCCCCAAAATCCAAGGTCAGAGATCTCAGAGGCCACGCCATCTCAATCACTATAAGCCACATACCTCACATCACAATATATATACTCTCACGCTCTACAACCCCACACTTATCACACACACACACACACACACACTTTACAGGTTATTGTCTTGGAAACGAACCATTCATTACTATAGTAAACAAAGCACAAAGTGATATTTATTATAACCCAAAAGTAATTAAGTCTTATCGGGGAATAACCTTTAAGTAAGGCTAGTCCATCGGCCAAATATACGTTTCTTATTTATTACCTTACATAAGTCATACTTTTAAATAAGTCGAACTAAAAACAACTGAAAACCAATCCAGCTTATTCGGTCTACCTGTGGTACAACACCAAACAACCTACGGAACAGCTGGCCATTTCCTATCCGTTTCCTGGCTGTCAGTCTCATGGTAGGCATCTTGATTCACTGTTGTGTTGTGTCAATTTAAGAAAACAAGTGTGAGCTGTAATACCCAGCATAATAATGTACAGTATGAAAATGACTGTAATGATAAATTCACGTAAAACATCTTATATGATAATTATGTTTTATTCAAAAATAGTTTTCCTTGGTGATACACACCTTCTCTTGAAAACAATTCTTTTAGTGGATTTTATTATCCTGCGAATACCTTAATGGTAAACCAAGCACCTAGGCTTGGGTTACGGTATTGCATCACAATTCCAATTGAAAGAATATGACATTCACTGGAGCCACCGTATACGATGATCAGTCATACTACGGAAATAGTAACCTTTTCTACATATAGATGGACGATTCCCTTTTATTATTGGTTATCACCCTGGCCGCATTTGGGCCTTTTCTGTGTTCGTCCCTCTCAGGTACACACTTCATGTCTATCCCTCTCAAGACACGATTTTGCGTCCATCCCTCTCAAGTACGCATACTCCACATGTTCATCAGTATATAAGATACCTTCTCATGTGGTAGTAGATTGGTAGTCTCCTCAGTCCAGGAAGTACTGGAGTCTACCCCTCCTTGTCCTTGTAAGAATCTCATCATAAATCTGGAACTTATATTATTCCCCAAGCATATTGCTTGTTGATAGGTACACTTTGATTTGTACATGCATATATGTACTTCCAAGAATTTTTGGAGGAAGTACTAGGGATGTGAGTTGACTGTTGTCAACATATTTGTTATATAAGGGGGAGTTTCTTTTGAAACTATAATCGAAATATTTAAAATAAGTCGAGATAATAGCCTCCGACGATCTGAAATTATTCGAATGATTTTACGAAAATCATAAATATTATGAATCAGGTTATATGATTTTTAAATCATAATTAAACCATTAAATAACTAATGCTTAATAATCAAATATTAATCATTGAATAATTAAACCCCGAATAATTATACTTTAAAAAAATATTTGGAAATAATATTCCTCAACTAATTTATGTTTAAGTAATTTAATAATCTTTAATATTTAATCGAGTCTGAAATAAATATTCACTGGGGAATACTTTTCCCATAATAAATGAATAGTAAATAGATATTTATTATTTGAATGATAAGTATAGTTGAGGGAATAAGATATTTAGAAATCGTTTTAATAAAAGTTCGAGGTGTTTAGTATTTTGTAAGTGGACGTTGAGTCCTTTTAAACCATACTACTATGGACTTTTCATCGTCCTATATAATATCACCGGGATGATCACCGGGTTTTTATCTTAAAATCCCGAATGATTCAAGGTCTTATACTTATACGTCACGCTTAAAGCGGAATTAAACATTCTATGATACTTACTTATCATACAACATCGCTATATTATGCAAAAAGTTCAATTACTACGTATCATGGCAAGCATGGTATTTATGTAATGATAATAAAACAATCCTTTCACAACACAACAGTAAATGGAGTTGGGTTCGTAAACTTACCTGGATATCTTGAGGTGGAGGATGCTCTAGGTTTCGCTCGGAAATCTATAATTATAAACACAATTAGTTTCGTTAGGTCCCGTTCTCATTTACAGCGACTCGCACTCATGCGCTACTTATTATGCACCCTCTCAACTTATATTATCCTTATTATTCCATTAAGTCTTTATTCACATTATGGTCGCTTCCTTTTTCAAGGTATCTTAAGTTCATTTTTATTTTCGTCGTCGGCTCCGCTTATGGATTCTACGGTTGGTAATCACGCGGTCTCGGCTCCGATATTTTTATAAAATTGAAAATTCATTATTTTCATTTAAACTTTTTATGGAAGTTAGGAAACTCAATTTAATACAATCTTTAAAAATATCTTGATTTATGAACATTTTTGAGTCGATCTCTAATATTTTCAAAGTTCGTAATTCGCAGCAGTTTTTGTCACGTAAATCATTTTTAGTAAAACGGCCATAACTTTTGATCCGTAAATCGCAATCAAGCGATTTAAGGGCCTAAATGATCCTTATAACATTTTATATCATAATCAAGGGTTATTTTTCAATAAACTATAGTTTACATCTTCGGGACTTTCTGCAGAAACTTAAAATTATGTTTTGTTCGTTTTAACAAGATTATGGTTACGATCGGAGTTTCGTTTATGCCTTAAATCTTTATACTACCACCAACAATAAACATATCATCACCACACTATCTCCTCTCAAGAACATCATGTTCTTGAGGCAACAACAATCAAACTTAAATCTACTTAGCTAAACATCAAGATACAATACTCCCACCAAAACTAGGTTTACAACTATATACTAAAAGGATCTTGAACTTAAATCTTAAATAAGGTAGGGTCAAAGATTTATACCTTTCTTGAGAGATTGAGATGTGTTCTTGATGATGGTAAAGTCTTGGGAGTGCTTAGTATAGTTTTTGGAACCTAAAACAACCATTAAAATCAAGAAACCAAAGAAGAGTTACTATTCATACTATTCATTATCAACTTTCTTGATTTTATTTCACCCATCAAACCTTGATAAAAAGAGCTCAAAAATTTATCTTACCTTAATTTGGTTGGTAGGAAGCTTGAGAATTAATGGGAGGTGGATTTATCCATGGATAGAGCTTGAAGTTTTAATTTTGATTTCTTGGTTGAAGATGAAAAAGCCGAATGGAATGGTTGGGAGAGAAGGAGAGAGTTTTTATGATGCTTCCTTGGTTTCTTCTTGGAAATAAGGCTTGTGATATCTTTTATTTGATTGTTATTCCTTAGTATCTATCCTAGGATTTGATCTTGGTTGCCAAATCTTTAGACAAAACTAACTAGCATTGGTATATTACAAGCTAAGCCACTTGGTTTAGCTCTTTAGCTTACTATTTGATAGCCTTGGTTGATCATCCTACACCTTAGCTCACTATTTGATAAATTAACCATGGTTACTTTTCTACCATGGTTAGTTAGTGCGTTACATTTATTTAATCGTTTACGCGTTCGCTCGGTCGCTTAAACATTTTCGTAAAACCTCCTCGTAAATGGTTCGCGACGTAATTCCTCTCGTATTTATTCCTTATGTTTTGAATTATCATACTTGGATATAAATCCGCAGGGTTTTAAATTCGTAATTATATTGTGATTCCTGTAATCCTCGATGATTTGTAAATATGATCGTTTTTCAAAGTTCGTTTTCTTCGAAAACTAATAGCGTTTACATACACTCATTTGGTATGTATAACCATAATATCAAGTCTGAAACTCATTTTATCATGCACTACATCGAGTGGGCTAAAAAAAATTCCCCTTCCATCAAGGTTACTATTCATCAAACGTTTTACACGGTCTCAAATATTCGAGTTATTACACCTTAAGGGCAGGTATCATACTTCATTTTCATCCTTTTATTCCAGTTTTGCTAGCAGACGTGGGTATCAGTCCTTGTCAAATCCCTCCAAAATCTTGGAGGTTGATCCTTTTCTACTTGTCGCAATGCGCTAAGCATGACGTACCTCCTTCGGTCGTCGTGTTTAGAAAGATCTTTCTGTTCAAGAATAGCCCCGATAAGAATCCAGGGTGGGTTTCTCTGAACCAGCGCCCCTCCATTCCCCACATCGTGAATGGGAAGTCCATCCCTGACAACAACTCGGGGTGGAAGAAAGAGTTTCTTTACGTCCTCTGGGAAGGCGGTGACTGGGGGACGCTTTTTTGCTCGTCCTTTGGGAAAGCTGTCGATGGGAGTCCAAACGACATCATTTTGACTAAGGAGGAGGCTAAGGCCTTTAATCTCCTTACCCAGGATAACGGGATGTCCCATTCCTGGGACCTTATTAGAGAGATTGTTCTTGTGGAACGTGGTCTTTCTCCCGTTCCTAAGCAAGGTATGCTTCCTTCCTTTTTTTAGTTGTTTCCTATTTTCCTTGCCTTTTACTTTACTATCTTTCCAATTCCTTTTTCTTTAATTTGTGCAGTGGTTGAGAGGATCGAAGAGGCTACCAAGCCTAAGGACCTGGAAACAACCAGGATGAAGCATGCTGGAAAGGTCTTTAAGGACCCGCGCCTTGGGGATCGCTTCCTAGAGTTCCTGTTTCAATCAAAGGAAGGAGAGGAAGAAGGCCCCAGCCAACCTTTGCGTATAAAACTAAAACCAGGGGCCTTCTTCTAACCCGCCTGGGGAATCCGGGGAAAGGACTCCATCATTGGAAATACAAAATATGCCAAGGAATGGTCAATTCAGTCTATTTCCCTGGTTAAATATCACGACCTTGTCCTCCAGCAGGACTTGGAGGCTAATGAACTTTTCGGTGCCCAAGCCCTAGCGACGGTATATTTCTTATCTTTCGCTATTATTGCTTTTTTATCATGATTCTCCTTTTCTCACTTTTTCTTATCTCTTCTAGGCAAACTTCCATTTCCAAGGGGCGCTTCACCAAGCTAAGGCTTGGAAGGTTGGTTTGGAGGACAGAAATAAGAAGCTGGAGGAGGCCAACCAGCAAATAGAGAACCTCAAGGCCCAACTTGCCTCATCAACTTATGATCTGGAAACGGCCTGGGCTGAGATAGTGATCCTTAAGAATCAAAAGGACAAATCCTTTGACATCTGGATGGACACACAAGAGTTTAAAGACTTGATGGTGGAGCACAACGCCCTCCTTCACCCGATTAGTTATAAGGAAGGCTGGGACGCTACTATAGAGGCTATCCAAGACGAGTTTCCTGAGATTCTTGAGAAAGCTCCCTTCCCCTGTCCTCAACAAGTCTCAAGTCTTGGAGGCGTCGCTGACAAGCTAGCGTATCTTATTAAGGAGGGTACTTCTGCCTCCCCAGCCAGAGCGCCATCAGGAATCCAGGGCCAAGGTCAGAAGAGGAAGGAGATAGATTCTAGCTCGGAGGAATATGAATCCTCTTCTGAAGAAGAAGAACTTATCCCTACTGTAAAGAAATCCAGGGTGGAGGAGCCTCCAAAGAAAATTACCCAGCCGACTGCGACTTCAGAGACTTCTGAGGGGACTTCTTCAGAGACTTCTGAGGAAGCTTCTGATGGCCAACCGAAGAAACTTCTGAGGAGAGCTCCAAGGATGGTTCTAGTAGCAGCTCTGGAGAGGATTCCGAGCCTTCTAAGGCCTAACTCCCTTGCCTTATGTATTTTACTTTTCTTCAGACGTTTTCAAACTTTGTAATAGACTTTGCATGTTTTTACTTGTCTTGTCTAGTAATCAAATATCAAGAATTATCATAGTTTAACCTTTCAAGTTCCTAAACTCAAGTTTATAACTTGGTTTGTCTTTCAGAATCTAACAATTCAACAATACTAGATCAAACTACTTGTCATTTTGACAAGTGAGAATCGTACTCAACAATTTTACACATAGTAAATTTTAGGTTCTGTGCGTGCTAGGTTCTCGAGACTTCAAAACCATCCATAGTTTCCAGCTTATAGGATCCTCTTCCTTGAACACTTCTGACCTTATATGTCCCTTCCCAATTTGGAGCAAGTTTTCCTTTCTGCCCAACGCCAGAAGCTTCCACCTTTCTCAGAACAAAGTCTCCTTGCTTGAAAAATCTTTCTTTTACTCTTAAGTTTAGTAAAAAGAAGCCTTTTTCTGATATTCCACTGTCTTGGCATGTGCCTCATCCCGTACCTCATCAATCAGATCCAGGGCTAACCTTTGTCCTTCCTCATTTTCTTCAGCGTTGTATGCTTGGATCCTAGGAGACGAGTGTGATACTTCCAAAGGAATAACCGCTTCTGCCCCATATGCTAACATGAATGGAGTTGCTCCAGTAGTGACTCTACAAGTAATCCTATAATCCCACAATATCGGGAGTATTACATCCACCCGGTTATTCCTTGATTTCTCGATCCTCTTCTTCAGTCCATCTAGGATAATACGATTCGCCACTTTCGCTTTCCTATTGGCTTGCGGGTGAGCTACGGAAGTAAACCGCATCTCAATCTCATTCTCCTCGCAATACTTCTTGAATTCCTCATTATTGAACTGTGTTCCATTATCGGTAACTAAGATACGGGGAATTCCATATCGGTACATGATATTTCCCACAGGAATTGTGCAACCTGCTTAGTTGTGATCTTAGCCAGAGGTTTAGCTTCAATCCACTTAGTAAAATAGTAAATAGCTACAATCAGGAACTACCTTTGTGATGTGGCCATTTGGAAAGGCCCAAGTATATCCATTCCCACATAGCGAAGGGGATGGGAGAGTTAATGGAAGTCAGCATCTCGGGGGGTTGTCGAACAACCGGTGCATGTTTCTGGAAACGATCACACTTCTTCACATAGTTTTTGGCATCGGCCATCATCTCTGGCTAATAAAAGCCTAAATGGGTTATCTTATGAGCCAGTGCTCTGCCCCCAAGTGTTGCCCACAAATACCTTCATGTACCTCTTCGAGAGCCAAGTGTGCCTCATCAGGCCTGAGATATCTTAAGTAAGGAACCACATAAGATCTTTTGTACAGAATCATATCGATCAAGGAATATCTCAGTGCCCGAACAGTCAATTTGCGTGCTTCAGTCACATCGTTTGGCAGCCAACCAGTTTGAATATGGGCCTTAATGGGATCTATCCACGATGTCCCCAGCCCTGTAGGGGCCACAAGCTTAAGATCAATGCTTCGTGTTTTCAAAATGCGGAAGTACACACTTCCCGAACTTTTCTCTATCTCTGATGAAGCAAACTTAGATAATGCATTTTCCTTAGCATTTTCCTCTCTTGGAATGTGCTCAACATGGCATTCATCAAATTGAGTCATTACATCCCTTACCAGGCGAACATACTTTGCCATTGTTTCATCTCTTGCCTCAAACTCTCCCTTAATCTGGGATATGATAAGCTTGGAATCCCCATAAACTTTTAAGTTTTTGACCCTCACTTTCCCTGCTAAGCCGAGGCCAGCAATCAGGGCTTCATATTCTGCTTCATTATTCATCATTGGAAAGTCTAGCTTCATAGCATATTCAATAAGGAACCCATCTGGGCTTTGTAAAACTAGTCCTGCTCCGCTTGAATTTGTTTTTAATGCTCCATCAGAATAGAGAACCCAATATTCCTTCTCTTTAACGTCCTTTTCTTTGTCTCCTCTATCATCTTCCGTATTTTGAGGTATAGCCTCTTCCTGCCCCCCCCCCGACTTCTTTGTTGGGTATGGTACATTCCACCACGAAGTCAGCCAATGCCTGGGCTTTTATTGCCGTTCGTGACTTGTACTTGATGTCGAATTCTCCCAACTCTATTGCCCATTTAATCATCCTTCCACTTGTTTTGGGACTGTGAATGATGTTTCTCAATGGCTAATTTGTCAACACTTCAATTTTATGAGCCTGAAAGTAAGGACGCAACTTTCTTGAAGCCAATACCAAGGCTAAAGCAAACTTCTCAATAGTTGAATAATTCAACTCAGCTCCATGCAGAATCTTACTAACATAGTATATGGGTTTCTGGACTTTAAGTTCCTCCTTAACCAAGACAACAAGGCATTTTTTCTGAAATAGCTAAATATAAATACAAAGTTTCATTTAGAGCTGGTTTGGCCAACAACGGGGCTTGAAACATATATTTCTTTAATCCTTCAAATGCCCCCTGGATTTCCTCAGACGATATGAAATCTTTAACCTTCTTGAGGGATTTAAAGAATGGCAAACACTTGTCTCCGGATTTGGAGATGAATCGTCTGAGAGCTGCAACTCTTCCAGTGAGTTTCTGAACGTCCTTTATGGTACGCGATGGTTCCATATCCAGGATAGCCTTTATTTTATCAGGATTAGCCTCGATTCCCCTCTTGGAGACCATCAATCCTAAAAACTTCCCAGATCCTACTCTAAAATCACACTTTACAGGATTTAGCATCATTTGTGATACCTCAACACCTCAAAGGCTTCCCTCAAATGGGTTATATGATCAGCTTTTAACAAACTCTTGACTAACATGTCATCAACATAAACTTTCATAGTTTTGCCAATAAGGTTCTTGAAAATCTTATTTACGAACCTTTGATAGGTGGCTCCTACATTCTTGAGACCAAACGCCATAACAAGATAACAAAAAAACCAAAATCAGTGATGAATGATACCTTAGTGATGTCATCCTTATGCATCTTGATCTGATTGTATCCACTAAATCCATCCATGAAACTCAATATCTCATGACCAGCAGTAGCATCTATCAAAGTATTTATCCTCGGCAGTGGGAAACAATCCTTTGGGCATGCATCATTCAGATCGGTGAAGTCCACACACATTCTCCACTTTCCATTAGCCTTCTTCACCATTACAAGGTTTTCTAACCACTCCGGAAATTGAATCTCTTCAATAAAACCAGCCTCTAAGAGCTTCTCTACTTCTTGTTTAATAGCTTCTTGCCTCTCTGGAGCAAAGCTTCTTTTCTTTTGCTTCACAGTCTTTTGATTTGGATCCACATTCAGCTTGTGAGTGATCAGTTCCGGGTCTATGCCTGGCATATTAGCTGCCGACCATGCAAACACATCACTATTTTCTTGTAAAAACTACACCAACTTCCCTCTAAAGGGCTCCTCTAGCGATGTTCCAATGAAAGTCACTTTCTCCGGATCCTCGGGAGCCAAAGAAATTGGAACCAAGTCTTCTGCTGATTTCCCTCTTTTCTCATCATTCTCACGGATATCCAAATATTCAATAGGCAGAACCTGCCCCCAGCTCCATCAGCCCTAAGAGAGGCCACATAACAACTCCTTGCCATTTTCTGATCTCCTCTTTCTTCTCTAATCCCGTCCCGGGTGGGGAACTGTTAGTATTTGTTCCCTAGAGACAACACTATGATATTTTAGTTTAAGACATTAGGATTATTAATGTTTATGTTCTATCGATTATTCCCTTTATAATTTATTATTTATTAATTTACTGCGATATAAATGTTAGATTAATAAATGTCCTTGGAATATGATATGCAATTCTATATCTCTAAGTACGTGACTTAGAAATGAGATTATAAAAATAGTATCAATATTCCTAAAGGTCCCTAGTCGAGTATTATTATTAAGGGACAATAATATTACATTAAGATCGGTGTGCTTGTTGACTGATGATCACATCTCATTGATCATAGGTATAGTGATACTAAAATCAAAAACACAGGCAAATGTATATGTACATGGTGTTGGACAGACCCGATGTGAGATTCTGCATGTCTGTTGTGTCATAAGTAATTCTCACAGTGATAATGATGTAATGGTCCTTAGACCTGAAATCATTATATTTCTATACGAGAATTAATATACATTGATTCCATTAAAAGGTATCCTTGACCGGGTAATGATAAAAGTGGACATTGGGTATATTATGAATCGTATGAGAAATATGAATGATCTAGATAAGATTTAACCCACCTATTTTAGGAGTGATATTATTGGTCTCTTGTGTAAGCTAGACTATGAAATGTGTGGCCACGCTCAAATGTTGATTTGATATGATAGTCTACTCATTTATCAAGGAAACTTAGATTAAACTATGATGAGGATGACACATTACATGCCTCTAGTTTAATCTATAATATTTGGTTAAAGGAATTATATTACATTGTACATTATTCACGAAAGGTTTAATCGATCACCGATTTAATTATTATTACTTGAGTAGCAATGATGTATTACTAGATGCCGCTCATTGTTTACGATTTTAAATTAGATTTAAAATTCGTTGCCAACGTAATAATAACCAATAGGGTCACACACAAAGAATGCTTGAAGGATTATTTAATTTAAATTAGATTTAAATTAAATTAAAGTAATTCGAATTATTTATAATATTAATTAAGTATGATTTAATTAATTATATAAATATTGATATCCGAATTTACTAATATTAATTATGAAATTTATTTGTTAAATAATTAAGTGAGACTTAATTATAATACAAATAGGGATTTCGAATTAATAATAACTCCTAATTAGTTAAGAGTTATAATTCGTTTTCTACTCTCTATATAATCTCTCTTGTGTGGCTGATGTTTGTTGAGAAAAAGACTTTTACTAAAACCCTAGCCACCAAGAGAGAAGATGGAGAGAGCAAGAAGAAACGATTTTGTGCTAGTACAGATCCAATCCTTGAGTTCAAGCATTCGTGTGGATACCGAAAGAGCGTAGATCGCGAGAGCGGGATGCGTGGTGATTGAACAAGGTTTGGATCTCCATTAGTCAACCAATTGGTAAAGCTTCTTAAGGTAAACAATCTGATCTACGAATTAAATATATGTTTTTCGCATGGATCCTGCGGTGGGTTTCGAAAATTCTGATTTTTTTTTACGTTTTTAATTATTGTTTCCATTGCGTTTATGTGCTCGAAACCCTTCAATGGCATCATAGCTACTTGCGAAAAGTGTTTAATTCATTTATGTATTTACTGATTTTATGATGATAACATGTATACAATATTCCATGACTGTTATGTATGCGATTTTGTATGTTTTACATGTTGTTATGTGTATATATGTGTATGTATATATATGTTTTGAATATATGATATTCATGAGAGTTGTATAATAATATGATGATTATATAATCTGTATATATACTGATATATACATGTTATGTGTTTTTTTTTATTATAATTGAATCGGATGTAGCGGATTTGCTGAAATCTGGGTCTGGTGTCCGATTTTGGCGAATGAATACTCTATTTCATATGGAATCGAGCGTCTGAACGTAACAGATAGCTAAATCTATCATCGACTGACCTGTAAGGCGTTTGACGTCGTTTAGGCCCTGTAATCTATGATTTGATGTTATTAGATTTAATTTCGAATTTTTTGATATTTTTCAATATTTGGTTTTTATAATTAGATCATGATGGGTATGATATGTTAAGATCAGATTATGTGTTTTAACATGTTATTTTGTGTTAATTGAGCATGGTGGATGGTTATGGATTATGACCTTAGGTTAATGATTTTGGTTTTTCAAATACGGCTTGCATGTCGTTTAATCTTGTAATTATTAAATCTCGAATGTAACTCGAGTTCTTCTTGTAAGTTCATTAGATTAGTTTTCATATTTAATTCTTGTAATGTACATGAAGACATGAAGATTTGAAGATCAAGGGTAATCCCATACGGAGGCCATCCAAGGAAGCAATACAAGAAAGAAGACATGTAATAGTTAGCCTGTATTTGTTTTCCACCTGAGATTGACCTAGATCTTTGTCATTAGCTTGATAAAGATCACATAGGATGAAGTCATAACCAATCACATTTATTTATTGCACTTTACATATATATGCGCATATGATGAATGTATGTGTAGAGTAGTTTATAAAGATGCATGCTTAATTAGATTAAGGATGTATGTATTAGATACGACACCCATGCCATTCTTGTTAAACAAGATAAAATCTGTAACGATTCAAGATTTTAAAATGAACACATCTCCCACGATAGATGGGAGTACTTCGTTTTGGCAAACCCACTCCTTATCGATCTAGGGGTGGACGTATTGGACTAATTGGAAGGCATCCGAGCAACTTAATATTAACTTTAGGGTTTTGTTAATGTTAAAACGATCATGATCCCATCATAAAGAGATTCCCAATTTTTTCTTGAATAAAATACTTCAAATCAATATTCATCAATGGTTTGATTTCCAGGTAGTGAGGGATTCACAACGGTCTCGCTTAAAACCCACAACCTTGCAAGTTCAATGAACTCGCTTTTGACAAAATCGCCCCATGTCAGAAACAAAGAAAATTTGTATTTTATTCCGTGTTTCACAAACACGAGAATCTCATAATCGTTATTGATACTTTTTGACTATTGGGTTTGACTTAAATAAGTTACCACAATAGGATTGTGAACTTAGAGGCATAGAGTTTGGCGAGATTTATTAGATAAATATGAAAAAATGTTGTTCCACCAAGCTATCCAAGAGTTATATAGTTGATATAATTGACAAATGTTGTCTACCTAAATAATCATGTTTTAGGGGAAAAGCCAAAGCAGACCTAACGCATGGTGAAATATGGATCTTGGCTCACTAGAAAGGATATAGAAGATATTTTTTTCGAATTAATAGTTAGGGCTATTGATTTGATAAATATTGTGGGAGATATATATTGTGAATATATATATGAATAATCACTTGAACATACTTTAATGATCATCTGTAGACTAAGTCATTTTATGCACTTTAATATTGTAGATATCAAATGACAAATAACACAAATAACTTCTCTATGTAATAGTCCTTGAGAAGGATAAGTTGACATGAAATAATTTCCTCAATTGACATGGTAACTTGAGGATTGTCCTTCGGTTCAAGGATGTCACTCAAATCCCTCCCTTATTTCTTCTAGCTGAGAATGAAACATGTGCTAAATAGAATGCTTATCAAAAGCAAATTGATTATGCAACTGATGTTTCATGTCTTATGCTTGTAATTATGAGTGTTGAGCTTTAGAAGCAACAAGAGCATAATGATGCTTATGATATGATTGAGCACCTTTAAAGGATGTTTAAAGGATAGGCTCGTCAGAAGGATTTGACAATAATAAGGCACCATGCTTTTGCATCAATGGGAGAATGATATCCGGTTGGACCACATGTTCTAAAGATGATAGGTATATATACCTTGATATTTTGGGTTTCAAGAATAATTTAGTGACTCAGCTTGATTTAATCAAACAATATTTGAACAACTTTCATTCTTAGTTTGTTATGAACAAAAGGAATGAGATAGACAGAACACTCACTGAGTTGTTAAGCATGTTTAGAACTGCTGAAAATAACACGGTAAATGCATAAATTACGTCCATATTAATGATGTACACATGGAATGCAAATGGAAAAGGAAAGTGGACAGGCAAGGCAAAGATTTGATCTTATTCGGTGCCAAACCAAAGTCCAATCCCAAAGGGTTTTTGAAGCCTGATAGTGGTATTGCTAAAAGAGATGATTGTCATTTTTGTAGAAATAACTGGATGATTGGAAGTTAAATTATCAAGCTTGTTTGGAAGATCTAAAGAAGAAGACTAGCAATGGTCAAGCTTCAGATATCGGGTTAAAATTGGAGCAAAAGTTGTTGCTCTAGTTGAAGGAACTCGAAACCTAATTTTGCCCATAAGGCAAGATTGAGAACTTGATAAATTGTTATTACGTGCCTGCCTTTAGCGGATACATTAAATCAATTTCTTGTCAGGACAAGAAAGGTTTTCATTTTAATTAAATAAACAATAGTTGTTTATTCTATTTTAATGATAAGGCTTATAATGTTGCACAATTAGTTAACAATTTATATGTTCTAAGATGACTCAAATCAAACATTACCTCTAGCATTTCCGTTAAGCCATATTAATGAGAAACACATTTCTAACTTATATAAAGATGGATACTTGGATAAGTTTGATTTTGAATCATACAGAAGATACGAACTTTGTCTCATTGGAAAAATGACTAAAGCTTCTTTTACCTGATCAGGTGAAAGGGCCACCGAATGATTAGAACTTATACATAATGATGTATATGGTCGAATGTGTATGATGGAAAGGGGTGGCTTATACTACTTCATAACATTTACTGATGATTTTAGTAGATATGGATATGTGGTTCTTATGAAGAATAAATTTGATTCTTTTGAAATGTTCAAAGAATATAAGGCTGAATTAGAAAAGCAAACAGAGGAAAGTATAAAAGTTCTACGATCAGATCGTGGAGGAGAATACTTAAGCCTCAATTTCAAGAGTTTCTTGAAGGAGTGTGATAGTGTATCATAACTTACTCCTTCTGGAACACCTCAATGGAATAGAGATTCTGAGAGGAGAAATCGTACCTTGTGGGACATAGTGCGATCGATGATGAGTCAAGCGAATCTTCCATTCAGTTTCTAGGGTTATGCTTTAGAAATGGCTGCATATACACTTAGCAAAGTTCTAACTAAAGCAGTTCAAAATACTCTGTATGAGATATGGAGTGATAAATGTCATAGCATGTCATTTATGAAAATTTAGGAACGTGAAGCGTTTGTAAAATGTTTAGCCTCTGACAAGCTTGGACCAAAATTAGATAGATGTTATTGTGTAGGATACCCAAGTGAGACTAGGGTATAGTTTTTATAATCCTTTCGAGAACAAAGTGTTTGTTGCTCGGGCCGCTGTATTTCTTGAGGGGGAACTACTTTCTAAGAAAATCAGTGGGAGGATAATACATCTCGATGAAGATCGAGAACCACATGATAACATTGAACCAGAGTTGGAATAAGATCAGGATGTACATCAAAATGTTGAAAGTAATCATGTCCAAGAAACACAGGTTATTCATAGATCTAGTAGGATTCACCATGAGCCCGGGAGAAATTATGAATTTCTTTTAAATCAAAATGGTTATGTGATTCTTACGCATAATGATAAGCCTCTCACCTACCAAGATGCTATGAACAGTTCAGACTCCGAGAGATGGCTAGAGGCCATGAAATTCAAGATGGAATCCATGTATCAAAATAAAGTATTGACTTTAGTTGATCCACTTGAAGGGGATAAAACCTATAGGGTGCAAGTGGGTTTTCAAGAAGAAAACTGACATGGATGGTAAAGTAAAGACCTATAAGACGCGACTAGCGGAAAAAGTTTCAAACAAATTCATGGTATAGACTATGATGAGACTTTTTCACCGGTTACTATGGTCAAGTCCATCAGGATTTTGTTAGAAATAGTTGCTTACTTTGACTATGAGATTTGGCAAATGGATGTCAAAACTTATTTCTTATATGGGAGCCTTGAAGAGGATGTATATATGTTATGATACAACATGGTTTTGTTGATCCAAAGTTTGCTAAGATAGTTTGTAAGTTGCTTCTATCTATTTATAGATTGAAGCAAGCCTCAAGGAGAATGAATATTCATTTTGATGAAACGGTCAAAGAGTTTGGCTTTATTCAAAATGAAGATGAACCATGTGTTTACAAGAAGGTTAGTGGGAGCCATGTGATATTCCTAGTATTATATATAGATGACATATAACAAATAAGAAATGGCATACCTTCTCTACAGGCTGTTAAGACTTGGTTGAGAAATAGTTTCTCGGTGAAAGACTTAGGCAATGCTACCTATATATTAGGGATCAAGATCTATAGAGATAGATTGATAAGATTAATCGACCTAGTCGGGGTACATACATTGATAAAATATTGCATCATTTTAGGATGCAGGAGATACAAAAAGGATATGTTTCGATGTCTCATGGGATAGTGATCTCAAAAGATAATTTCCCCCCTAAAACATTAGATTATAAGGGCCGTTTGAGAAAGCTCCATATACTTTAGCAATTGGGTCTATAATGTGTACAATGATATGTATTTATCCTAATATTTCGTATGCTTTGAGCATGACGAGCAAATACAAGTCTAATCCGGGTGAGGGTCACTGAATAATTTTCAAGAATATTCTTAAGTACTTAAAGAGGACTAAAGATTTATTTTTGGTGTATGGAGAAGATAAGGAACTAGTTGTAAAGGGTTACACTGATGCTAGTTTTTGAACCTAATTTTTGGACAGACAAGGATGATTACGTGTTTATGACTGGTTTGTGTTTTTTCTAAATATAAGTGATGTTAGCTGGAATAGTTCACAACAAGAACATTAATGATTCTATAATGAAAGCCGAATATATTGTTATTTTTAAAACAGCTAAGGAGACTGTTTAGGCATGTCCTTAAGTGATATCACCTTATTAATGAGATTAATGATCAAGGAGATATAAATGTAAAGTGCATAGTAATGATAGTGTTGCAAAACCACTGACTAAGGCTTTGTCGCAGCAGAAGCACGATGGTCATACTAGTTCCATGAGTATTAGATACATGGGTGATTGGCTCTAGTGCAAGTGGGAGATTGTTAATGTTTGTGCCCTAGAGACAACACTATGATATTTTAGTTTAAGACATTAGGATTATTAATGTTTATGTTCTATCAATTATTCTCATTTATAATTTATTATTTCTTAATTTACTGCGATATAATTGTTAGATTAATAAATGTCCTTGGAATATGATATGCAATTCTATATCTCTAAGTACGTGACTTAGAAATGAGATTATGAAAATAGTATCAATATTCCTAAAGGTCCCTAGTCGAATATTATTATTAAGGGACAATAATGATGCATTAAGACCGGTATTGTCACACCCCCAACTTAAATAGCGAAATAAATATAGCTATTACATCTTTTTAATGAAGAATACACAACCAAAATCCAAGATCTTACAGTTTAGGGTTTGGAACAGCCCAACACTACCAACTATTACATCTGATTACAAATACCGAGTCCTCACACAACTATTATTACTTATTCTACCTGAGCTCGAACATAAGCATCAGCATCACAGGTCTTACGGGCAGTCTGCTTGAATCTAACCATAGCTGCTAGCTGTAATATAAGGGTAAAGCAAGAAGTGAGCCAAAAGCTCAACAAGTGCTAACAATACAACGCAAAGCATAAATCGAGATATACCTTTAGGAATGACAATGGAATGACATAATCAATGATAATCGAGAGATAAAACTTATGTGAGTTGGCATCATTTTGCTTACATCAAAACAAATTTTAAAACCATTCTTAATCAAAATCATTTTATGACGCTACGGATTACAGCCGGTGATCAGCCGCGAAGTAATCCCGAACCTCGCTGGGTTCTAAAACATTATTGGGAATCCCTAGGCAACTTTTAAGCCTAATATAAGTGTGGAAAGGACTCGCGTCTCAGTCCAGATCCACCATTCAAGAAAACATTTGTCCCCCTTTGGGACTGAAAAATCCACCTTTTATTCATTTTGAAAACTGATGCCGATTTATGACAAAATCTCTTTTGACTGAAATCATTTTTTTATCAGGGGATTATAGGTCAACTTGAAACACTGGAAATATGACACTAAATCTCAGGGCCATGATCCACTAGACTTTACTATATTAGGGTAATCGAGAGATTTCCATAAACAAGAATTTTGACAAGGAAATTAAGCAAGGCTATTGGATAATATGAAAGAGTAATGCCAAACTAGGCTTAAAGCAATGGTTGTAGACAAGGTATAGGTATTAGAACATCAAGAAGATAAGCATCACTGGTTCCAATAGGATAGAGGTGTTAAAATATAAAGAAAGTGATCATCAGCTCAAGATATAACAGGGTATCAAGCTTTTAGGGTAAGGATAGGGTTATCAAACAATCATGAATGAATTTAAGAAATGATTGGCTTTTAGGTATCAAGATAAAGTTTCTATCGAGGTTATTTCAAGAGTTGAATCAAAGCATCAGGGTGCAATATCAAGATTTCTCAGGGATCAATAGCATGATAATCAAAAGGATCAATAAGGTATTATAACAAATCTCTATTTTATCATGGCATTAAACTATCATGAAAGACTTTTGAACTACTTGCAATACGTACTCGAGGGTTCATGGCATCTCTATGTAACTCAAAGATAAACAAAAGATACTCTTGATTTAAATATATCAAAATGACTCAGGATAATTGCATCGATATATATATGAACTGTTTACAGTAAATACGAAGGTCAAGTTGAATCACTTGCCTTGAGATAGACTGGTCTGGTCTGACTGGTAGGAGCAACAACTGGAGCTTCACTCGACTTTTATGGCAAGTTTTCCCTCGTCTCGAGATCCTACATAAATAATAATAATCCTCATTATAATATATTCTTTCCATCTTAACCTATTTACAACCCGAAATTAAACATGGATGGCACTTAGGCCTATACACACTTAATTCATATCCACCATTTATATTTTCAAATGTACACACGTAGCCACATAATCACATATCGTATATTAATACCAAATAACATCATATACACCATAATGCCACACTAGGCTTGGATGATCTCGACTCACCACTTAAGTTACTTGGTCGCTAACTAAACGAAGTCTTCGAATTTGGGCTTCCTAACTCAATGCGCCTTTCCTAAATTATCCAAAACCTATTGACCCTCACTTGTGCCTTTTGCTCTACTGACCTTATACTATCTTACAACTATGGTGGTTGACCTAATACTCACTTCTAAGTGTCCTAAAACTATGTGATAAGTGAAAGTGCTCACTGGTGTAAATTTCAGAATGGTAACTAAGGTTTCTTGAGTGCATTAGACACTCTTAAACTACAAGTTTTTCTTCAAAATTTTTACACAAGACTCTCCTGACCTAAGGGCATCTCACAAGCTTGATGTGGCTCAAAGGCCTGGCTTGGGCCTTCTTGGGCCTAAGCTAAAAGTCCAAGGTACCCCTGTTTTTCTGGGCAGAAAATGCCCTGACTTGAATTAACTTGTGACACATGGTTCTAGCTCATATCCTATGAACTATGGTTGGAAAAACTTCTCTGACATACCCTCTAACTAAGGCCCAATTGGGCCTAATGAGGGCCTACCCATGACATGGCCAAATCTCCCTATTTCTAAGTTGCAACAAAACTGTCCCCTGCTGGACAGATTTTGTTATTCTACTTGTGCACCTAACCAAATGACATGCAAACCTCCAACCAACTCCTAAAACCTATTATATACTCCCCATACTAACTTCTGGTGGCTTGGGCCTCAAAGTGCACATCAATGACATGGTCAAAACTCACTCTAAACCTCAGGGTACTAAACTGATTTTTCTGCAGAAACTATAACTTCTCATTTTCCAAGATTTTAACTTGACAAACCCAACTAACAACAACTAAATACTTAAACCAAGACCTATACTTGGTATTCTACTGAACTAACTCCCTTTTTCTTAAAATACCCTTGGTGAGATCATCCTTACCTAAGGTGCAACTATGGCAAAACAAAAGAGACTACTCTTAACAAATCGCAAATCTTCATGCCTTTGAAACAACAAGATATATATTTTTATAAAAGATAACCACAAATTATTACCATGCAACAAGAAGCATAAATCAATATTATCATATTATTCCTACTGAAATTAAGGCTCACTAACAAAATCTTTCCAAATAATCAAAATTTCACAACAAACTAAGAGAATTCCACATGCATGCATGCCTTCGGGTTTTTCAAACCAAAACAACATGATTTCCAAATAAATTTTTATCATAATTCAACATGCAAGCCTAACATGGATTACAACTAAATGATCAACTAGCATGCAAAAGGATTTTATCAAGACTTTACTACAAAATTCATGTTATCATCACAAAATACACAAAAATGTTAACAAGGCAACAAAACACCATCCATTCGGCTCCTATCAAGTCATGGCCGAATGGATTAGGGTAAAAACAGCATTCGCATAGGTGTAACACTCTTATGTCTAGCCATTCTTGACCCTATGATACTATAACTCATGGTGAAAGCCTTAGATTCACAAGAATCAAGGAGGTTCACTTTGAGTTTAACAAAAACATCACCATGCAAGGTCAAAACATAGGTTTTTCACTCTATACTTTTGAAATATATAAGAATAACATATAGGGAGTAAAATTACTTGAATATAAGATGATTGTTTGGGTGGAAGAATGAAGAAATGAAGGGGATGGAGGGCCTCGGCTATGGGATGGCCGAGAGGGAGGGTTGAGCCGAGAGGGAGGGAGGAGAAAAGGGGAGGGTGGAGTGAAAATGGAGTGATCATCACTTTAGTTTTGTTTTTATGTCTTTGACTAGGCTAAATGTGAGTGGATTTAGGAAATGACAAGAGTAACCCTCTAGCTAAAGTTAGGCAAATTTGCATGCAAGGTCAAGGAGGTAATTTGGCTAGCAAAATGTGAGTTAGTGGGGTGGAGAATGTCTTCTTTGCCCTTTGGTTAAATAGAAGAGAGTTTGCATGAAAGGTTATTCATGTAATTTAATAATTATTAAGCAACTAATTTCCAAAGATTTATTTTTATATAATAAAGTACAAGTTCAAAAATTATAAAATTTATACCATAAAATAACTTGGATTTTTAGAGACTTTATAAAAATCATTTTCAAAATTTGTGTACAAAATGTCTTTTAAAAGAAAATTTTTCCAAAGCTTAGAATATTCCTTATAAATCAAAAATAAAGAAATTAAATAAATTCTTGCTTTGAAAAATCATATACTACCCAAAGCAAATTTATAATGCATAAATTTTCACTCACACAAACGTACAAGCATTGAATATATTTTTATTTAACTTAATATTATTCACAAATAATATTACATAAAATGCCGGTCGTAACATCCTCTCCCCCTTAAGGGATTCTGTCCCCAGAATCTAAGAGAACAGATGAGGATACCGGGAACGCATATCAGACTCTAACTCCCAAGTCGACTCTTCGACCTTAGGGTTCCTCCAAAGTACTTTCACTAACTTTACTGATTTATTTCTAAGACTCTTTACTTGCCAGTCGAGTACTTTAACCGGTTGCTCCACAAATGACAGGTCTGCCTGAATTTCTACAGGTTCATATTCTATCACATGGCTAGCGTCAGGATTGTACTTCTTAAGCAACGACACATGGAACACATTATGCACATGCTGATACTGAGGTGGTAAGGCCAACTCGTAGGCCACCTTTCCTACTTGACTCAAAATCTCAAAAGGACCTACGTATCTAGGTGCTAACTTTCCTTTCTTGCCAAATCTTATCAACCCTTTCCTAGGTGACACTTTTAGCAACACAGCT
The DNA here is from genome assembly GCF_009905375.1 of Apium graveolens. Classification (NCBI taxonomy): domain Eukaryota; kingdom Viridiplantae; phylum Streptophyta; class Magnoliopsida; order Apiales; family Apiaceae; genus Apium; species Apium graveolens. The sequence continues at coordinate 28,453,993 of NC_133655.1, read as the reverse complement.
TCGCCAATTTGGAATTGAACATCCTTACGCGCTGGATCCGCATACTTCCTCTGTCTATCTTGAGCAGCAAGCAACCTTTTCTGAATTAACTTGACTGAGTCATGCAACTGTTGTACCAATTCTGAGCCGAGAATTCTTCCTTCTCCTACTTCATCCCAACTTGTTGGTGATCTACATTTTCGCCCGTACAAAGCTTCATATGGTGGCATGCCGATACTGGAATGATAGCTGTTGTTATATGAAAATTCAATCAATGGCAGGTGGTCGTCCCAACTTCCAGCAAAATCGATTGCACAACTGCGCAACATGTCTTCAATTGTTTGAATTGTTCTTTCACTCTGGCCATCAGTCTGCGGGTGATACGCCGTGCTCATATTCAACTTCGTGCCAAGACATTCCTGGAATTGCTTCCAGAATCTTGAGTTAAATCGGGGATCTCTGTCTGAAACTATTGATACAGGTACTCCATGCCTTAATACAATTTCGTGCACATACAGATGAACCAACTTGTCCAGTGACGACTTCTCATTTATTGGAAGGAAATGCGCCGACTTCGTAAGACGATCAATTATAACCCATATTGCGTCATGTCCGGACTTTGTTCGTGGTAGTCCTACTATAAAGTCCATAGCGATATTTTCCCATTTCCATTCTGGAATCTTCAGGGGCTGAATTAATCCGCTTGGTCGTTGATGTTCTGCCTTTACTTTCTGACAGGTATAGCACTTCGCAACCCATTCTGCCACGTCTCTTTTCATATTTGGCCACCAAAAGTTCTTCTTTAAGTCTTGATACATCTTGGTGCTTCCCGGGTGGATTGAAAATTTCGAATGGTGGGCTTCATGGAGGATCTCATTATTTAATTCAGATACATGGGGAATCCATATTCTGGATGAAAACCTTAGTATTCCTTGCTCATCCCTTTTAGTATTAATCTCTTCTCCAGATAACTGATTTTTCTCTTTTTCCATTACTTCCTCTTGATACTTCTTTATCTTTTCCAGTAGTGTTGGCTGAAAGGTCATTGCATGACAAACTTCTTTGACTTTCCCATAAGCACAAAGTTCCAATTCAAATTTTCCGATTTCTTCGGATAACTCTTTTGATGTTATCATTATATTCAATCTTTCCTTCCGACTCAGCGCATCGGCCACTACGTTCGCCTTTCCAGGATGGTAATTTATCGAACAGTCATAGTCCTTAATCAATTCCAGCCATCTCCTCTGCCTCATATTGAGCTCTTTCTGAGTAAAAATGTACTTTAAACTCTTGTGATCCGTGTAGATTTCACACTTTTCTCCATAGAGATAGTGTCTCCAAATCTTGAGTGCGAACACTATGGCGGCTAGTTCCAAGTCATGCGTCGGATACTTTAACTCGTGCGGCTTCAACTGTCTTGACGCATATGCTATTACCTTACTGTGTTGCATCAACACACAACCCAAACCCTTATGTGAAGCGTCGCTGAATATTACAAAATTCCCTTGATCATCGGGAAGTACCAACACCGGAGCTGTTACCAACTTCTGTTTTAACTCTTGAAAGCTATTTTCACATTCTGCACTCCATTCAAACTTTTGATTCTTTCTGGTTAACTTGGTCAATGGTGTGGCGATCTTCGAGAAATCCTTGACGAATCTTCTATAGTATCCGGCCAATCCTAGAAAACTTCGCACTTCCGTAGGAGTCCTTGGCCTCTCCCAACTCATAACTGCATCAATCTTCGCCGGATCCACTTTAATTCCATCATTTCCAATAACATGCCCCAAAAATTGAACTTCCTTTAACCAAAACTCACATTTGGTAAACTTGGCATACAACTTCTCTTGTCGGAGTATCTCCAATGCTATCCAGAGATGCTGCATATGTTCTTCTTCCGATTTAGAATAAATAAGGATGTCATCAATAAATACCACGACAAATTTATTCAAATACTTCTTAAATACTCGATTCATCAGATCCATGAATGCGGCCGGAGCGTTGGTCAATCCAAACGGCATTACTAGGAATTCATAATGCCCATATCTGGTCCTAAATGCGGTCTTGGGAATATCTTCTTCCTTGATCTTTAGTTGATGGTATCCCGATCTCAAGTCAATCTTCGAAAAACATTTTGCTCCCTTTAACTGATCAAAAAGGTCATCTATCCTTGGTAGCGGGTAGCGGTTCTTGATCGTTACTTTATTCAACTCCCGGTAATCTATGCATAGACGCATACTCCCATCTTTCTTCTTCACAAAGAGAACAGGTGCTCCCCATGGCGACGTACTTGGTCGTATCACTCCCTTATCCAATAATTCTTGTAGCTGGCTCGCCAACTCTTTCATTTCTGCTGGTGCCATCCTATACGGAGCCTTTGAAACTGGTTCCGTGCCTGGAGCAAGGTTGATCTCGAACTCAATTTGTCGATCTGGTGGTAAGCCTGGTAGTTCGTCGGGAAACACATCGGGGAACTCATTAACTACAGGAATATCTTCCATGCTGGGGCTGCCTCTCTCTGAATCCACTACATATGCTAGGAACGACTCACAGCCTTTTCTAAGTAACTTCTTAGCCTGAATAATTGTAAGAAATAGTCGCTCTTGCCTCTGTCCCTTAAATACTACCTTCTCTCCACTCTTCGTCTTTAAATTCACTCTCTTGGTCTTACAATTTATCTGCGCGCTATTCTCTCCTAACCAATCCATTCCTAAAATTATATCAAACTCTCCCAGCTTGAAGAGTATCAAGTCGGCCGAGAACTTATATCCCGAAATATCAATCTCACATTTTGGACAAAATTGATTCACAGGAATCTTCTCTTGGTTCGCAATTACCACATTTACTACCTCACTCATAACCGTTTTATCACATTGGATCTTATCAACAAAAGATTCTGATATGAAAGATCTTGTGGCTCCCGAATCAATCAATACTTTGGCTTTGACATTATTGAGTAAAAGTGTACCTGCTATCACCTCAGAATTCTGAACAGCATCTTTCATCTTTAGATCAAATGTCCTTGCTGTTGCTTGCGGGGTTGGTGCGGGTGGTGGAGGTAATGCCAATACCTCAGCTGGCACGCTTGCACTGGTACTTGCCACGTTCATCAGAGCTCTGACTGGTCCTGTTGCCTTACACTCCCTAGCCATGTGTCCAGTCTTCCCACATTTGTAGCACGTAACTCCTGGCTTCGGCATCTTGCACTCATTTGCCAAATGTCCCTTCTGATTGCACCTATAACAGGTCATACTCAGCTTATTGCATACTCCGGGGTGCCTTCTTCCACAGTGCTTGCATTCTGGCCTCTGGAACCTGTTTTCTCCAACTTGCCCTTGGCCTGCCTGATTGTTCCCTTTTGATTCTTGCCTTTTGCCCAAATTTCCTTTCCTTTGAAAATTTCCGCCCTTCTGGAAACCAATCCTCTTTACATTCCGATCTTGCGAACTTCCAGCTTCAGACTTTTCTCCATAAAATGGAACCTTCCTCTTCTTGTTATCCCTCTCTTTCCTTGACTGCATCCCATTATTCTCAATCAGAGCAGCTTTCTGTACTATTCCCGCATAAGTTTCAAGCTCAAACATAGCCACCCTATCTCTGATCCAAGGCTCCAATCCTTGCTGAAATTTCTTTGCTTTTTCTTCCTCAGTGCTGGTATATTTTGTCACAAACCTTGACAACTCAGTGAACTTCTTCTCATATTCCAGTACAGTCATGTTCCCTTGCTTTAACTCAAGAAATTTTAGCTCCATCTGATTCTGCATGTACTTAGGGTAATACTTGTCCAGAAATAACTTCTTAAATCTCTCCCAAGAAATCTGCTGAGTGACTTCCATAGCTTTTACTGATTCCCACCAATAAATGACTTCTCCCTTCAAGAAGTAAGTGGCATACAGCGTTTTCTGATCGTCCCCTAACTGTACCAACTCAAAAGCCCTTTCTATCTCCTTGATCCATGTGTTTGCTATCACTGGATCAGTGGTATCATGAAATACAGGTGGATTCACACTCTGAAAAACCTTGAAAGTGACAATTTGTCTAGGTGGTACTGGTGGTTCAGGTGGTTGGTGTGGCTCACGGTTATCTTGGTTTTCAATTCGTTGTTGAAGGGTTAGTTGTTGTTGAGCTATAGCATTGGTTTGCTGTTGCAAGGTTTCCAGTAGTCGAAGAATATTTGGGTCTGTGGTGAAGGTGGTTGTTGGATTCTTCTTTTTGGGAGGCATGATCCTGAAATAAGAGTTGTGTTATAACAAATATGAATGATAAAATGATTCGAGGGTATCGCATGGCATTCTTGTTTACATATGGGGTCAAGTTTCCAGATATGATGACAAAACATAAAATAACAGTTGAGAGCAGATGGAACAATAGCACATAATTATTGAAATTTTAAAGGTCACAGTACATAGGATTGGGACATAGTCTGATTCTAGAAATAACAGGCTTATTTAAAGGAAAGACGGAAACAACTGGGGATTCCATAGAGTCTGATAGTACAACAACATGAAAGGTAAATGGAAAGAACTAAGGCTCCACTCCATCTGAACGGGGCTTGGTAGTCTTTTCCTCTCGAAGCGTCTTCACAATGCTCTGGAGCTCATCCGCCACCATCTGAATGACATACTGGCTGGTACGGTCCCGGTGTGCTGGCATCTCCTCAAGCTTAGTGTTAACGTACCGAACCAAGGTCTCAAGTCTCGCAATCATCTGCTCCTTGGGCTTCCCTTCGTAGTTTCGGCTGTCCGGATACACGTTCTTCAGTCGGTCTATCAGTCGGTCGTACTTGCCCTGAAGCATGTCGAACTCGCGCCTCAACTCAGCATACACGGAGAAAGCAATAGTGTCGTCCGACCCAGAGGATGACGAGGAATGCGCCCTTTGCTGACAACCAATAAGAGGAGTATTAATAATAATTTACTTTACCTACTCTCTCGCATAATATCTATAACCTACTCACAAGTCCTATAACCTATTTGGGCTGTTCAGGGACTCTAAACCGTAGCTCTGATACCAAAACCTGTCACACCCCCAACTTAAATAGCGAAATAAATATAGCTATTACATCTTTTTAATGAAGAATACACAACCAAAATCCAAGATCTTACAGTTTAGGGTTTGGAACAGCCCAACACTACCAACTATTACATCTGATTACAAATACCGAGTCCTCACACAACTATTATTACTTATTCTACCTGAGCTCGAACATAAGCATCAGCATCACAGGTCTTACGGGCAGTCTGCTTGAATCTAACCATAGCTGCTAGCTGTAATATAAGGGTAAAGCAAGAAGTGAGCCAAAAGCTCAACAAGTGCTAACAATACAACGCAAAGCATAAATCGAGATATACCTTTAGGAATGACAATGGAATGACATAATCAATGATAATCGAGAGATAAAACTTATGTGAGTTGGCATCATTTTGCTTACATCAAAACAAATTTTAAAACCATTCTTAATCAAAATCATTTTATGACGCTACGGATTACAGCCGGTGATCAGCCGCGAAGTAATCCCGAACCTCGCTGGGTTCTAAAACATTATTGGGAATCCCTAGGCAACTTTTAAGCCTAATATAAGTGTGGAAAGGACTCGCGTCTCAGTCCAGATCCACCATTCAAGAAAACATTTGTCCCCCTTTGGGACTGAAAAATCCACCTTTTATTCATTTTGAAAACTGATGCCGATTTATGACAAAATCTCTTTTGACTGAAATCATTTTTTTATCAGGGGATTATAGGTCAACTTGAAACACTGGAAATATGACACTAAATCTCAGGGCCATGATCCACTAGACTTTACTATATTAGGGTAATCGAGAGATTTCCATAAACAAGAATTTTGACAAGGAAATTAAGCAAGGCTATTGGATAATATGAAAGAGTAATGCCAAACTAGGCTTAAAGCAATGGTTGTAGACAAGGTATAGGTATTAGAACATCAAGAAGATAAGCATCACTGGTTCCAATAGGATAGAGGTGTTAAAATATAAAGAAAGTGATCATCAGCTCAAGATATAACAGGGTATCAAGCTTTTAGGGTAAGGATAGGGTTATCAAACAATCATGAATGAATTTAAGAAATGATTGGCTTTTAGGTATCAAGATAAAGTTTCTATCGAGGTTATTTCAAGAGTTGAATCAAAGCATCAGGGTGCAATATCAAGATTTCTCAGGGATCAATAGCATGATAATCAAAAGGATCAATAAGGTATTATAACAAATCTCTATTTTATCATGGCATTAAACTATCATGAAAGACTTTTGAACTACTTGCAATACGTACTCGAGGGTTCATGGCATCTCTATGTAACTCAAAGATAAACAAAAGATACTCTTGATTTAAATATATCAAAATGACTCAGGATAATTGCATCGATATATATATGAACTGTTTACAGTAAATACGAAGGTCAAGTTGAATCACTTGCCTTGAGATAGACTGGTCTGGTCTGACTGGTAGGAGCAACAACTGGAGCTTCACTCGACTTTTATGGCAAGTTTTCCCTCGTCTCGAGATCCTACATAAATAATAATAATCCTCATTATAATATATTCTTTCCATCTTAACCTATTTACAACCCGAAATTAAACATGGATGGCACTTAGGCCTATACACACTTAATTCATATCCACCATTTATATTTTCAAATGTACACACGTAGCCACATAATCACATATCGTATATTAATACCAAATAACATCATATACACCATAATGCCACACTAGGCTTGGATGATCTCGACTCACCACTTAAGTTACTTGGTCGCTAACTAAACGAAGTCTTCGAATTTGGGCTTCCTAACTCAATGCGCCTTTCCTAAATTATCCAAAACCTATTGACCCTCACTTGTGCCTTTTGCTCTACTGACCTTATACTATCTTACAACTATGGTGGTTGACCTAATACTCACTTCTAAGTGTCCTAAAACTATGTGATAAGTGAAAGTGCTCACTGGTGTAAATTTCAGAATGGTAACTAAGGTTTCTTGAGTGCATTAGACACTCTTAAACTACAAGTTTTTCTTCAAAATTTTTACACAAGACTCTCCTGACCTAAGGGCATCTCACAAGCTTGATGTGGCTCAAAGGCCTGGCTTGGGCCTTCTTGGGCCTAAGCTAAAAGTCCAAGGTACCCCTGTTTTTCTGGGCAGAAAATGCCCTGACTTGAATTAACTTGTGACACATGGTTCTAGCTCATATCCTATGAACTATGGTTGGAAAAACTTCTCTGACATACCCTCTAACTAAGGCCCAATTGGGCCTAATGAGGGCCTACCCATGACATGGCCAAATCTCCCTATTTCTAAGTTGCAACAAAACTGTCCCCTGCTGGACAGATTTTGTTATTCTACTTGTGCACCTAACCAAATGACATGCAAACCTCCAACCAACTCCTAAAACCTATTATATACTCCCCATACTAACTTCTGGTGGCTTGGGCCTCAAAGTGCACATCAATGACATGGTCAAAACTCACTCTAAACCTCAGGGTACTAAACTGATTTTTCTGCAGAAACTATAACTTCTCATTTTCCAAGATTTTAACTTGACAAACCCAACTAACAACAACTAAATACTTAAACCAAGACCTATACTTGGTATTCTACTGAACTAACTCCCTTTTTCTTAAAATACCCTTGGTGAGATCATCCTTACCTAAGGTGCAACTATGGCAAAACAAAAGAGACTACTCTTAACAAATCGCAAATCTTCATGCCTTTGAAACAACAAGATATATATTTTTATAAAAGATAACCACAAATTATTACCATGCAACAAGAAGCATAAATCAATATTATCATATTATTCCTACTGAAATTAAGGCTCACTAACAAAATCTTTCCAAATAATCAAAATTTCACAACAAACTAAGAGAATTCCACATGCATGCATGCCTTCGGGTTTTTCAAACCAAAACAACATGATTTCCAAATAAATTTTTATCATAATTCAACATGCAAGCCTAACATGGATTACAACTAAATGATCAACTAGCATGCAAAAGGATTTTATCAAGACTTTACTACAAAATTCATGTTATCATCACAAAATACACAAAAATGTTAACAAGGCAACAAAACACCATCCATTCGGCTCCTATCAAGTCATGGCCGAATGGATTAGGGTAAAAACAGCATTCGCATAGGTGTAACACTCTTATGTCTAGCCATTCTTGACCCTATGATACTATAACTCATGGTGAAAGCCTTAGATTCACAAGAATCAAGGAGGTTCACTTTGAGTTTAACAAAAACATCACCATGCAAGGTCAAAACATAGGTTTTTCACTCTATACTTTTGAAATATATAAGAATAACATATAGGGAGTAAAATTACTTGAATATAAGATGATTGTTTGGGTGGAAGAATGAAGAAATGAAGGGGATGGAGGGCCTCGGCTATGGGATGGCCGAGAGGGAGGGTTGAGCCGAGAGGGAGGGAGGAGAAAAGGGGAGGGTGGAGTGAAAATGGAGTGATCATCACTTTAGTTTTGTTTTTATGTCTTTGACTAGGCTAAATGTGAGTGGATTTAGGAAATGACAAGAGTAACCCTCTAGCTAAAGTTAGGCAAATTTGCATGCAAGGTCAAGGAGGTAATTTGGCTAGCAAAATGTGAGTTAGTGGGGTGGAGAATGTCTTCTTTGCCCTTTGGTTAAATAGAAGAGAGTTTGCATGCAAGGTTATTCATGTAATTTAATAATTATTAAGCAACTAATTTCCAAAGATTTATTTTTATATAATAAAGTACAAGTTCAAAAATTATAAAATTTATACCATAAAATAACTTGGATTTTTAGAGACTTTATAAAAATCATTTTCAAAATTTGTGTACAAAATGTCTTTTAAAAGAAAATTTTTCCAAAGCTTAGAATATTCCTTATAAATCAAAAATAAAGAAATTAAATAAATTCTTGCTTTGAAAAATCATATACTACCCAAAGCAAATTTATAATGCATAAATTTTCACTCACACAAACGTACAAGCATTGAATATATTTTTATTTAACTTAATATTATTCACAAATAATATTACATAAAATGCCGGTCGTAACAGGTATGCTTGTTGACTAATGATCACATCCCATTGAACATAGGTATAGTGATACTGAAGTCAAAAACACAGGCAGATGTATATGTACATAGTGCTGGACAGACCCGATGTGAGATTCTACATGTCTGTTGTGTCATAAGTAATTCTCACAGTGATAATGATGTAATGGTCCTTAAACCTAAAATCATTATATTTCTATACGAGAATTAATATACATTGATTCCATTAAAAGGTATCCTTGACCGGGTAATGATAAAAGTGGACATTGGGTATATTATGAATCGTTTGAGAAATATGAATGATCTAGATGGGATTTAACCCTCCTATTTTAGGAGTGATATTATTGGCCTTTTGTGTGAGCTAGACTATGAAATGCGTGGTGACGCTCAAATGTTGATTTGATATGATAGTCTACTCATTGATCAAGGAAACTTAGATTAAACTATAATGAGGATGACACATTACATGCCTCTAGTTTAATCTATAATATTTGGTTAAAGGGATTATATTACATTGTATATTATTCACGAAAGGTTTAATCGATCACCGATTTAATTATTATTACTTGGGTAGCAATGATGTATTACTAGATGCCGCTCATTGTTTACGATTTTAAATTAGATTTAAAATTCATTGCCAACGTAATAATAACCAATAGGGTCACTGTTAGATATATTTGTGATGTCATGTGTAATATGATTTGTGTTTAGTTTTCAGATCTTAACTAACAGGACAAATCAGTACTTAACTGGAAATCAGTACTTATACTGAAGTCGGGACTTAAGATATCAGAACTTAAGTTATCAGAACTTAAGTTATCAGGAGATATTTATCAGGAGATAATATCAGGACTTAAGGAGACTTTCAGATAAGGCAGGCGGCTAATTGAAAGGAAAGAAGATCAAGACAAACGCAAGAAAAAATATGCATGAAGAAGGAATTCTATGAAGAATAGAATACTTGGAAGAAAAAATAACTGATTGATATATTTTAGGAAGCAAAATTATATTCAATATTAATTAGAAGATTATCTTGTAACTGTGTAATATATAAACACAGACATAGGGTTTACACTATACGAGTTATCATTATCGAAAATATTATTCATTGTAACCCTAGCAGCTCTCGTGATAATTTGTTCATCACTGAAAGAGGACAGTTCTATATTGTAACAGAGTTTATTGTGTTGAATAAAATCTGTGTTCTGTTACTTGTGTTCTTTAATTCGATTTGATTATAGTAAACACGGTATTCAACCCCCTTCTACAGTGTGTGTGACCTAACAAGTGGTATCAGAGCAGATCTATTAACACACAAACAGTTTAAGATCCAAAAACAATCATGTCTGAAGAAGAACAAACTCCAACCAAGCCCACCAAAACTGAAAAACCTCCAAAGACTCAAATTCATAATCGATATGAGACTATTAGAGTTTCCATACTGAAACCATCAGAATATCCCATATGGAAGGTGAGGATGTCTATGTTTCTGGAAGCTACAGATCCAGGATACCTTGACAGAATCAATGAAGGACCACACAAGCCAACCAAGCTCTCTGTTGTAGTTGCAAATCATCCAGCATAGACAGTACCAAAGGAGAAAAGTGAATATATAGCTGAAGATATCTCATCTATTGCTAAGAATGCAAAGGTACGACATTTGCTGCATAGTGTCATTGATAATGTCATGTCAAACAAGGTAATCAACTGCAAGACTATAAAGGAGATATGGGATGCCTTGGAAATAAGATGCCAGGGAACTGATTCAATTAAGAAGAACAGGAGGACTATACTCACTCAAGAGTATGAGCACTTTGACTCAAAACCTAATGAGTCATTAACTGGATTATATGACAGATTTGTCAAACTCTTGAATGATTTGTCACTGGTGGACCAGGAATATGAACTTGAAGATTCAAATCTTAAATTCCTGTTAGCTCTTCCTGAAAGTTGGGATTTGAAGGCCACCACTATAAGAGACAACTATGTTCTTGATGAAACAACTCTTGATGAAATTTATGGGATGCTCAAGACTCATGAACTTGAGATGGAACAAAGAAGCAAGAGGAATGGAAGGAAGCCAAGGACAGTTGCTCTTAAGGCTGAGGAGGATGTCCCCAAAGTATCTGCCTCAAGAAAAGGCAAGGTAAAAGCTCTCATCACAAAGTTTGATACTGAGTCATCAAGTTCTGATAGTGATGATGACTCAGAAACTGAAAGCTTACTTGAGATGGATCCTGATGAAGAGATGATGAAGCTGTGTGCTCTTATGGTGAAAGGAATCACAAGGATTGCATACAGGAAATTCAGAAAGAGAAAGAAATTTTCCAGGAAAGGTGCAAGTTCTGATAAGAAGAGTTTCAGAAAATCTGAAGGCAAAGGAGGAAAGTCTGACAGAGGAGATTACTCAAATGTCAAATGCTACAACTGTGGTGAGAAAGGTCACATATCTCCTGATTGCAAGAAAGTGAAGAGTGACAAAGGCAAGGCTCTTGTCACAAAGAAGGAAAGCTGGACAGACACTTCAGATTCTGAAAGTGAGGTGAAGTATGCCTTGATGACAAATACTGATAGCAGTTCTGATACTGCTGACCTAAAGGTACCTCAAACTACTTATGCCTTTCATACTGATGATATTACTGAGTTGAGAAGATATCTTAAAACCATGTTCATTAGTTATAGAGATCAAACTTTAACATGTGAAAGATTAAATTCTGAAAATCTTGCTTATAAAAAGAGGAATGCTTATTTAGAAAAAGAGTTAGTCATGTTCCATCAAACTCAGAAAGATAGAGATGATGCCTTTTATGTTAGGGGTGAAGTGCTTAAAATGAATGAATCTCTAAAAACTGAGTTAGAAAAGGAAAGAGAGATTATCAGGACTTGGACTAACTCTGGCAGAACAACTCAGAATTTGTTGAGTAGTGGAAATTGGAAAGAGGGCTTAGGTTATGGAGATGATAAGAATGATAAGGGAACTGTAGAAATTGAGCCTATAGTTGTTAAACAAAAGCCCACGATAAATCCTGTTAAGTTTGTAGCTGTAAAGTCTGATATTGATAAATCAGAAGTTAAAGAGAAATTAACTTCTGACAAACCAAAACAGGATAAGCCAACTGAAGTTAACATAGGCTTAATGACTAAGAAGCAGCTTAAATATAAGCTGAATGATGTTAAGAATGTAAACAAGGTAAAGCCACCTAGGAAAAATAGGAATGTAAAGGAAGGTGTGAATAAAAGCAATGATTATAAGCCTGTTCCTTATGCTCCTAGAAAGAAATGTTATAACTGTGGAAAATCTAACCATCTGGCTTCTTTTTGCAGGAAGAATAAGAACATAAACTCCTTACCTTCAAAGTCAGGAGTTAAGAGTCAGTCTGTTAGATATAGGCCACAAAATCCTTGTTTTCATTGTGGTAGTTTCTGGTATTCCATTTATACTTGTAAGGAATATCATAGTTTGTACTATGATTATTATCAAATAAAACCTTCTTTAAAGAAAGTTAGCATTGTTCCTTCTAGTGTAAGTTCTGATGCAAAGTCTGATAAGAAAACTGTTAACATAAACTCTGATGCTAAATTCGCTGCAAATGTTAACAAACTTAATAAGGCCAAAGGATCCAAGCAAGTCTGGGTCCTTAAAACTAATCATTAGTGGTCTTTGTGATTGCAGGGCAACAGGAAAAACATCCTAGTTTTGGACAGTGGATGTTCAGGACTTATGACTGGAAATAAAGCCCTGCCATCAGACTTTGTGGAGAAAACTGGCCCAGGCGCTTCTTATGGAGATGGCAACATTGGAAAAACTCTGGGATATGGCAATATCACTCTTGGGAATGTCATCATTGAAAAAGTAGCTCTGGTCTCAGGACTTAAACACAATCTGCTGAGTGTGAGTCAAATCTGTGACAGAGGTTATCATGTGGATTTCTTTGAAGAACACTGTGAAGTTGTAAGCAAATCTACAGGAAAAGTTGTTCTGAAAGGATACAGGCATGGTAACATTTACGAAGCCAAGCTTTCAACATGTATTGATGGTTCTGCAATCTGTCTGTTGAGTAGAGCATCAATTGAAGAAAGCTGGAATTGGCACAAGAAACTCTCTCATTCAAATTTTAACAATATAAATGAACTAGTCAAGGAAAGATCTTGTGAGAGGACTGCCAAAATCAGTATTTGCTCCTGATGGCCTTTGTGATTCATGTCAGAAGGCAAAATAAAGAAAATCTTCTTTCAAGAGCAAGACTGAATCATCAATTCTTGAGCCTTATCACCTACTACATATTGATCTATTTGGTCCAGTGAATGTCATGCCTATTGCAAAGAAGAAATATATTATGGTCATAGTGGATGAGTTCACCAGATACACATGGGTGTATTTCTTGCACACAAAAAGTGAAACTGCATCTATCTTGATTGATCATGTCAAATAACTGGATAAATTGGTCAAAGACTTTGTGAAAATCATAAGGAGTGATAATGGCACTGAGTTCAAGAATTTGATTTTGGAAGAGTTCTGCAAAAACCATGGAATAAAGCAGGAATTTTCTGCTCCTGGAACTCCACAGCAAAATGGAGTTGTTGAAAGAAAGAATAGAACTCTTATTGAAGTTGCACTAACTATGCTTGATGAAGCAAAGTTACCAATCTACTTTTGGATTGCAGCTGTGCAGACTGCTTGTTTTACTCAGAATGCTACACTTATCAACAAGCATGGAAAAACACCATATGAGATGGTGAAGAAAAAGAAGCCAAATCTGAAGTATTTTCATGTATTTGGATGCAAGTGTTTTGTTCTTAAGACTCATCCTGAACAGCTATCCAAATTTGATCTAAAAGCTTATAAAGGAATTTTTGTTGGATATCCACTTTCTACAAAAGCCTTCAGAGTCTACAATTTAAGAACAAGGGTTGTCATGGAATCTATCAATGTCTCTTTTGATGATAAGAAGATTACTGGACTTGAAGATTTCAATGATCATGATCAGCTGAGATTCGAAAATGAAGTTTTAAATCCTGATTCTGTAAATCCTGACAGTCTAAATCCTGATACTGCAAACTCTGATGGATTAAACTCTGATGTTATTGAAACTGTGGTGACTACGCCAAAGGAAAATGCACCTGTGCAGGGGGAGCATACTAAAGATCCAACCGTATCTCACGAAGCATTAGAATCTACAACAGGCTCTTCAAGTTCTGATTCATCAAGTTCTGATAATTCTGGAAACTCATGTTCTGATATTTCTGGAAACTCAAATTCTGAAGGATCCAACTCAGAGAGCATAATTTCAGGGGGAGAATCAGAAAATGTTGATGGAGACAGCATGGATCATGGGGGAGCATCCAGTTCTAGAGATAACCTTCCATCTGCAAGGAAGTGAACTAAAGCACATACACCTGACTTAATAATTGGAAATCCTGATGCATGTGACAGAACTAGAACAGCTACATCAAATGGATGTCTCTATCATTCTTTCCTTTCTCAGACTGAACCAAAGAAAGTGGAAGAAGCTCTTCAAGATGCTGATTGGGTGCAAGCAATGCAGGAAGAGTTAAATGAATTTGAAAGAAATAAAGTCTGGACCCTAGTGCCAAGACCAAAGAACAGGTCTGTTGTTGGTACAAAGTGGGTGTTCAGAAACAAAACTGATAGTGATGGCATAGTTACAAGGAATAAAGCAATGCTAGTTGCAAAAGGATATTTTCAACAGGAGGGAATTGATTATGATGAAACATTTGCACCAGTTGCTAGATTGGAAGCCATAAGGATATTTTTGGCTTATGCTGCTCACAAGAAGTTTAAAGTCTTTCAAATGGATGTGAAAAGTGCTTTTCTCAATGGAGAATTGGAAGAAGAGGTATATGTTGAACAACCTCCAGGTTTTGTAGATTCAAAATTTCCTAATCATGTCTACAAACTTGATAAAGCACTTTATGGCCTTAAGCAAGCTCCAAGAGCATGGTATGAGACATTAGCTCAGTTTTTTCTGGAAACTGGATTTAACAAAGGGACTATTGACAAAGCACTGTTTTATCTCAACCATGGAAATGACTTACTTTTGGTGCAGATATTTGTTGATGATATCATTTTTGGTTCTACAAATGACAGATTTTGTAAGAAGTTTGCCAAGCTGATGCAGTCAAGATATCAAATGAGTATGATGGGAGAACTTAGCAATTTTCTGGGCCTTCAAGTCAAGCAGAATGAAGAAGGAACTTTTATTTGTCAATCTAAGTACAACAGAAATTTGTTGAAGAAGTTTGGAATGCAAGATTGTACAAGTGTATCCACTCCTATGGCCACTTCAACAAAATTGGATAAAGATACTGGTAAATCAGTAGATATTACTGATTACAGAGGTATGATTGGCTCAGTACTCTATCTAACTGCAAGTAGACCTGATATCATGTATGCTACCTGTCTTTGTGCAAGATTTCAAGCAGATCCAAGAGAACCTCACTTAACAACTGTGAAAAGAATTTTTCAAGTACCTTAAGGGTACGGCTGATCTGGTATTGTGGTATCCTAGAGAATCATACTTTAAGCTAAGAGGTTACTCAGATGCAGATTTTGCAGGATGCAAAATTGACAGGAAAAGCACAAGTGGAAGCTGCCAATTTCTTGGAGGCAGATTGGTTTCTTGGTTTAGCAAGAAACAGAAGTCAATTTCCATATCAACTGCAGAAGCAGAATACATTGCTGCAGGAAGCTATTGTGCACAGATTCTTTGGATGAAGAATCAGTTACTGGATTATGGGTTAGAATTTTCTAAAATCCCTATTTACTGTGATAATCAAAGTGTTATTGCTATGAGAGGTAATCCAGTTCAACACTCAATGACAAAGCACATCAGCATTAGGTACCACTTCATAAGGGAACATGTGGATGAAGGTACAGTGGAATTGGATTTTGTTCCAACAGATCAACAACTAGCAGATATCTTCACAAAACCCCTGTGTGAAGCTACTTTTAAAAGATTGGTAAATGAACTTGGAATGGTTTCAGGTTCTTTCTCTAAATCTACCTAGTTTATGTTCTGATACATCAGACTTTATGATCAGTATTTACAGATATTACTATCTCTGTGTATTATGTGCTTAAATTGAAATTTGCTTAAGTGTTGATTGTTGTCTGATGTGAATTTCTAAACTCTAATAGTGATATGAATGTTTCTGTGACTATTCAATCCAATGAGGATAACTGTGCTAGATGCTGACCTAGTAGTCTTTAATATACTAAAGATCCCATGTTTGAAGTAATTGTTTATGTGGAAATCTTTTAACATAAGCAAATTCTGATATTGAGCTTAGTTAAGTTTACTTTGTGTATCTTATTACTAAGTCGAAAACTAGAATAGTGCTTCTTATCTGTAAAGTTCTGATGTTAGTAAATCTGATGGATGTACTAAGTGCTGATAAGCCTCACTTATCAAAAGAAAAAGAAAAAAAAAGAAATAAATATCAGGCACTCCTTTGAGATCTAGAGTAAAAATGTGGAAGGGAAGACCCAAGTACATTGTTGGTATTAAGTAATATGCATTAGAAAAGAAAAAAAAATTCTTGGTGACTTTTCACACTCTATGATTACTGGAGAAATACTCTGATAACAGCATTAATTCTGATAAGCAGTCGTGACTCACTTACACTGAGAAGCCACTGTAAAATGGAATTTCAAAAGATGCATAAAATGAACACAAAACAGTTGAGGTGGACTCATGCATGAACTCATTCTATAGTAGACTTCAGAATAATGACAGATTTTGAGCAAAGTTCTTAGTTATCCCTTATTTCTAAGATGTACTGAAGTGAATTAGACTTTACTCTTTGTCTGATATTTAGCTTACTGCACACACATACACTCCATATGAATGATGAAAATTACTGTGGTGATAAATGTTGTTTTAGATAAACAGTTTAAGTGTCAGTTGCATATATTCTGAGGACAAGTTCTGATGGAAGTTCTGATGATTAAGTTCTGTTGAACCCCTATCAGTATCTGTGTAAAGAATTACAGGAATAAACATTCACTTTTCGAGTAAAGAAGCCATATTCTGATGACTTTTAAATTCTGATAATAATCAAGTTCTGATGCTGACGTGGCAGTATTTATTTACTTGGTTTATTTTTTGTCATTACTTGAACGATCATATTTTTACAGAATATTGGTTTATGTGAGATAAAACAGTCATAATCATTATGGGTTAGCGGTTAGCGTGTATGTCTTGAAAAACAGCATGTGCACAGTAATTGTTATTATATCCCGTGCCCATTAACTTTGGCTTTAGATCTTTTATTGACTGTTATTATTACACATCAGTCTAGGGAGTCGAGTGGTCATTATTTTTACTTGTAATTTTTAACCAGTCCTCGCATCCCTTGGTATTCTATTGGCTATTTAAACCAACTATTCATTCCAGCCAAAACATCTTTGATTTTCTCACAAACTCACTCTCTGTTTATTCTCATTAACAAAAATGGTCCGTTTCAACTTGTTCCTGAACTATGAAACCTTTAACATCGAGTTGAGTTGTGATGAATGGCAATAGGAGTGGCATGTCACCGCCATTCCTGAAGAGCTTTGGAACTCAGTTCCACAAGAGGTTCACACAGAATTCTTGTTCTTTTCAATGGAGTACCATCTCCATCTTGATAGGTTGGAAGAGGAAAGGAGAGAAGCTCTCTGTCAGCAAGAATGAATCATTCGTCTTGTAGTGCTCTTTGTCAGCAGCAGAAGAAGCTAGTCATTAGGTCTCTTAGACTAGGACTAAGGCTGTTGATGTTAAGAATTATAGAATAGGCCTATCTTGTAATTTTTGCATGTACTTGATAAACTTCATGAAATGTACTCATCTGATATATCAATAAAATTTTCTTTAATTGTAAGATTTGTTCTTTGTTTCTCAAATTATGTGACTGTGCATGTTTAATTACAATTTATTAATCTTTACTTCATCGATTTTTAATTTTATTTTGTGATGAATGTTTTGATTAAATTCTGTTGATTTGAGAAAACAACTGAGGAACAGGTTCAAACATCAGAACCTGTTGTAGAAGCTGAGAAGATCTCTTCTCAGAAAGATACTGTAACTGGGAGTTCTAGGCCTCTCAAAAGGCTTAGAAAGTTAAATTCTGATGATAAAGCTCGTACAGTGTCTCCACCCTTGCATAAAATGAAAAAGCAAAGAGCTCACAGGGACACAGTTGAGTCAGATTCAGAAGATGAGGAAGCAGCTAAGGAAGGGGGTCAGGAATCTCTGATCCCAACAGAACCAATTGTTATTGAATCACTTCCTTCTGCACAACCAGAAACTACTCAAGACAGAGTGCCTACATCTCCTGTGTCACCTATAATTGAACAAGTACATACTAAAGACCCAGGTACAAGTGCTGAAATTGATATTCATAACTTGATTGTGCCTGAGGTTCTGTACTTGGAAGCTCCAGCAACTCAATTCACTCCACCAACAACACCAATTTTGGATGTTGATCAGAACTTGGCTGCAGAGCAGAATTGAGAGGATGATGTTGAAGTCTCTATAGCCTCACATACTGCTATTCTATCAGAGGATGCTGATACTGCAGGATCTACAAGTTCTAATAATGCCAATGAGGATACTACTGGTGAAGCTGCTGCTAATTTAGATATTGATGCAGTTGGTCCATCAGGACATGCACCTCAACAAACAGTTAATAAAGCTGATTTACTCAAGAAGTTTGTTAGAGGGGAAGCACCAGTACCTTGGAGTGAAACTCCTAGAAGAAATGAGTGGACTAAGGAATGGAACACAGTTAGTTTTGTTCCTTCTGAAAAGATTCTTGCTGAGCATCTGGCAAAAGCTGATGAAATGCTGATAAATGATGATTTTAAGGCACAGTTGAGAGTTACTGCATTGAGTACTAGGCACCTTCAAGGTCTACACTCAACAACTCATGCCAAGGTGAACAAAATTCAAGAAACCTTGATCCGGCAAGATATGAATGTGAAACTTGAAAAGAACGGATTTTTCAAGCCAGCCTTTGACAGAATTGTCTACATTGAGAAAACTTAGGAGAAGCAACAAACTCATATTGATGAAATTCTAAAGAATCAAGCTTCTCAGAAAACTAAACTCAATGAGATCCAATCCTCAGTGGAATTTCTTGTCTCTCTTCTTTTACCTTCTAATGCCAAAAAGGGGGAGAAAGTGATTAAGTACAAATGCAAATCTATTCCGACACTGAAGGGAAAGGATGATGGAAATGATGACCAGGGAAACTCTGATAAGGGTAGAGGTCAAGGTCAAGGCAAAGGATTTTCATCAAGTATAGCTAGAATTATAAGTCAAGGAACAAGTTCTGATACTGGGAGAAGAATAAGTTTTGATACTGGTAAAAGGATAAGTTTTGGTGAACATCTACAACTTGATGAAGAAATTATAAAGGAATTATTTCTTAAAGAAAATCCAGGAATGGACTTTGAGAGTCTAAAGGAAGAAGAAGCTAGACTCAAAGCAGAAAGTGTCAAGACAAAATCTAAAGCTTCTGTTATTGAAAAGAAATTTCCAAAGCCTAAGGGTATTGTGATAAAAGAAAGAACAAATTCTGAGGCAACCAAAGCCAAATCACAAGTGGAAATAGATTCAAGGTCCAAGGGCAAAGAAAAAGTTGATGAACCTGTAAAGGTTTATATGCCAGTCATGGATGAAAAAATAATTGATGATGAAGATGCTAGTCTTACTCTGTTGCAAAAGAAGATTTCTCAAACAACCTCTGACATGGCTCATGTTGTTCAGAGTCTAGACTTAGTAAACTCTGATATGACAGTGAAGCAAGCAACCTCTGACATAGCTCAAGTTGACTTGATATCAAAAGTTAAAGAAAAGGAAACCTCTGACATTTCTCATGTTAAACCTTCAAAGATACTCCTACCAGGATTCACCAAAGCTAAACAGACTCAACCTTTGAAGACTGCAACAAGTAGTTTTGAAGCAAGAGTTGTTACAGGAAAGGAAGCAAGAGATAAATCTGGATTGGGTAGTTCTGATGAAAGGAGAATACACAACACTACCAATGATCCAACTTCCTTAAGTGAACCAGGAGTAGGAGCAACTCCTGAAAGATTGAATCAACTTGAATATGTACAAATGGTTTACCATTCTGTTTTGAAAGAACATATCTTGTTATATTTTATGACAGATGGAAGGGTATTCCATATCAGGCAAAATGCTATTCCATTGAAGTATTTTGAAGATCTGGAATATGTTCTATTTCTACTTCAAGTGAAAAATAGATTAACAAATGGTGCTGCAGGTTATTTAAAGTCACAAATTCAAAGACAGAAGAAGATTTACTCTGTAAAGTCTGACAGCCCATATTGTCCCAAGTACAGAGATCACAAAGGTGATATTGTTGAAATGAAGCCTAACACCGCTAAGATTATAACTACTTTTCTGGGTTATAAGGCTGTGAATTCAATCTAGAGTCTGACAAGGCATATCTGATCAGACTAGATCAAGACATAAGAAAATCTAAGATAAATTATCTCAGAGCAGCTATGTTTCAAACTGGTGAAGATACAGCTGAATTGATAAATGCTAAAAGTAGGATGGTCAATGTACTTGAATATGCTGAGAGATGTTTGTTGAAGAACTATCTCAGAACAACTCCTAACATCAAAGAGATCAGAAATTGAAGCCAAGTTGAAGATCTACAACTGCTTAAATTATGAAGTGTATACAGACTGAAGCTGATATCAGATCTTAAGGATGGTAAAGCTGAAAGGACTGTAAGTTGTAGTTATCTAGTCAAATTCTCATGCATTTGTACTTAATATTTTTGACATCATCAAATATCTGTTGAACTTGTATATTATGCTAATTTACAAGTTGGGGGAGATTGTTAGATATGTTTGTGATGTCATGTGTAATATGATTTGTGTTTATTTTTCAGATCTTAACTAACAGGACAAATCAGTACTTAACTGGAAATCAGTACTTATACTGAAGTCAGGACTTAAGATATCATAACTTAAGTTATCAGGAGATAATATCATGACTTAAGGAGACTTTCAGATAAGGCAGGCGGCTGATTGAAAGGAAAGAAGATCAA
Source organism: Apium graveolens (assembly GCF_009905375.1). NCBI lineage: Eukaryota > Viridiplantae > Streptophyta > Magnoliopsida > Apiales > Apiaceae > Apium > Apium graveolens. The sequence goes on along the minus strand of NC_133655.1, from coordinate 28,432,873 downwards.
GACAAATGCAAGAAGAAATATGCATGAAGAAGGAATTCTATGAAGAATAGAATACTTGAAAGAAAAGATAACTGATTGATATATTTTAGGAAGCAGAATTATATTCGATATTAATTAGAAGATTATTTTGTAACTGTGTAGTATATAAACACAGACATAGGGTTTACACTATACGTGTTATCATTATCGAAAATATTATTCATTGTAACCCTAGCAGCTCTCGTGATAATTTGTTCGTCACTGAGAGAGGACAGTTCTATATTGTAACAGAGTTTATTGTGTTGAATAAAATCTGTGTTCTGTTACTTGTGTTCTTTAATTCGATTTGATTGTAGTAAACACTGTATTCAACCCCCTTCTACAGTGTGTGTGTGTGACCTAACAGTCACACACAAAGAATGCTTGAAGGATTATTTAATTTAAATTGGATTTAAATTAAATTAAAGTAATTCGAATTATTTATAATATTAATTAAGTATGACTTAATTAATTAGATAAATATTGATATTCGAATTTACTAATATTAATTATGAAATTTATTTGTTAAATAATTAAGTGAGACTTAATTATAATACAAATAGGAATTTTGAATTAATAATAACTCCTAATTAGTTAAGAGTTATAATTCATTTTTCTACTCTCTATATAATATCTCTTGTGTGGCTGATTTTTGGTGAGAAAAAGACTTTTACTAAAACCCTAGCCACCAAGAGAGAAGATGGAGAGAGCAAGAAGAAATGATTTTATGCTAGTGCACACCCAATCCTTGAGTTCAAGTATTCGTGTGGATACTGATAGAGCGTAGATCGCGAGAGCGGGATGCGTGGTGATTGAACAAGGTTTGGATCTCCATTAGTCAACTAATTGGTAAAGCTTCTTAAGGTAAACAATTTGATCTATGAATTAAATATATGTTTTTCGCATGGATCTTACGGTGGATTACAAAAATTCTGATTTTTTTACGTTTTTAATTACTGTTTCCGTTGCGTTTATGTGCTCGAAACCCTTCAGGAACTTCATCACTGAATGGTAAGAAGAGGGGACTGCCTTAAAAGCATGTATTCCCGTTCTTCCCATGATTGCATTATAAGTTGATCCGGCCTTTACCACTACAAAGTCTAACATCTATGTTGCTTGTTTTGGATCCTGACCTATAGTCATTGGTAACTTAATTATCCCTTCCACGGGGCACTCTACTCCAGAAAATCCATATATCGGCATATCAGTTGGGGTCAGTTGAGAATCGTTATTACCCATTCTTATAAAAGTATTATGGAGTAAAATGTCCATTAAAGCTCCACTGTCTACAAGGAATCTCTTCACCGGGATGTTCCCTATTATTGGTGTTATGACCGGCGGATCATCATGAGAAAATTTCACACCCTCCAAGTCATAATCATCAAATGTTATTGTCACTCCTGTTATAGCCCTCTTCGGGGCTTCTCCAATAATATACATAACTTCTATAGTGTATGTTTTCCTTGAATTCTTAGATGAACCAGCAGTAGTTGGCCCTCCGAAAATTGTATTTATCACAGGCCCTCGGGATCGTGGTCCTCCAAAGATTGCATTTATCACCGGTCCCCTAGACTGAAGATTTCACCCCTGATCGTCTTGGTCCCTCCTACGATCATCAAAGTTCTTTCTTTCGTTGTTATTCCTATCTCTTCCGTGTCCAGTGTACTTGCTCAACCTTCCTTTTCGAATGAGGAACTCTATTTCATCCTTCAATTATCTACACTCATCGGTGTCATGGCCAGCATCCTTATGAAATCTGCAATATTTGCTCTTATCCAGCTTGGTAGGGTCATCCTTCAGGAGCTTAGGCCAATGAACATCTCTATCCTTCTCAATTTCCATCAGTATTTGACTCCTAGGAGCATTCAACTTAGCATATTCGGTGAACTTTTATCCTGGCCCTCCCTTCTTCGGGGTTGAATCATTGTTTTGCTCGGTTTTAGGATACTTGTCCTTGGCAATATATTCCTGATCAGTTTTTCACTTCTTACCACCAGTGGGCTCGTTAGGATCTCCTAGGGGCAGAAGATCACTTGGATCAGCCCTTGGGACAACAGCCCTTCTCTGCTGTGGACCATCCAGGTCTATGATTGGAGGAGGATTTCTCCTCCTTGGTGGTAGTGGGGTTCTGGGGGTCAGGTGCGCTTCCAGGTCGCGCTTCAGCCTTTGAATCTCAGCTTCGTGAGCCCTGATTCTCTCCTGCACTTCTTGGAAATCCGTCCCTCGGGTGCTCCCTAGACGCTGGCTACCATCAGGCATCGGCTCTTCGGCTCTTTGCCAGAACGCCTTCTTCTTGGGGCCACATCATCATCCGAAGATTCGGAGTCTCTCTCAGTGTAAGGACCAGAAAATTCTTGATCCTCCGGGATAGGAGCCAAACCACGTATATATTGGGGCACTTGGCCTTGTGTTTTACTCTGATTAGCATGTCCACTTCCTCCAACCTCGGGGTAAAGGGGCATCCCATAAGGGGGTTTAGTGGTGACAATAGTTGAATACTCATACCCAACGGGTCGAGAATTCACAGGTGTCGTAACTGCTGAAGTTGGGAATTTGTCCTTTGTGGAGCCGGGGGAATCGTCCCTTGTGGCTGAGGTTCAGTTGCCCCTACCCGGGCTCCTCCTTGGGTGGCGACATAGGTCAAATGTGGAGGTATCTCCACTGTTGACGAAATCGTTTGGATCTTCCCAACTGGTGTTCCTTCAGGGGCGATGTTTCCACTCCGTGTTCTCGCCATGGTTGTTGTCGTTTTCCCACAGACGGCGCCAAAACTTATGGATAAAAAACTAGGGTATATTAATTGCTAAGATTCGGGAGCTCAAGGCCTTTAATGGCTGCTCTCGTGTTTCATAGCTTAACTCTGCCTTTACGATATTTCTACGTCTCTGTATTCTAGATAATCAAGCCAAAAGATGTAGTTCTGAGTTGTGGGGTAAGACCCCTTATATAGGTGTTGGAAGTCCTTGAATTGGACTAAGGTTAGGAGACTTGGTGGGCAAGTCTCAGAATTAGAATGGACTTTGGAGTCCCAGGATGTAGGAAGTTGATTCCTTAACTAATTAGGTCCCTTGGAAGCTCATCTACAAGGACTTATATCCTTATTAGAACTTATCTTAACAGCTGATTTTTCCCATATTTATCAACTATGAAAATATTAAATATTCAGGGCTATTTAGGTGCATTGTTAGGAATATGTTGTGTACTTGATGATAAGTTAAACAAAACACTTGGTAGATTTAATTCAGTGATTTTGTAACTTTCAACGGACGATCACTTTTAACATCCGTTGAAAGGGTAGATTATATATTAATAAGTTTAGTAGCACATTTCTACATATTGTAATGCCTTAGAGAACTAGATGTTGTAGAATGTTTTAAGTCATGTTGACTACTAGATTAATATGCAAGATAGGTCGGTCAATTGTATATATTAGATGCCTTGTAATCTTGTATAAATGAAATGGAGTCAACTGCCATGAATATAGTCTCAACGGATGTTCCACAAGGCTTCAACGGATAATCAACTAATGTCTCAATGGATGATCAACCAGACTCTCAAGGGATGATCCAACAAAGTCTCAACGGATGATCTAACTGAGTTCCAACGGATGAACAAATTCAAAAGAGCAGTTGATAGTGATTTGACAGTCACATGCGTTGATTGTATGCAAATGGAATGTGGCAGCCTATTTACAAGTTTATGAGAACAAAGAAGCATTTCCATTTCCATGCTAATCTGAAGAGATTCAAAGATGTTGGATTGAGAAATGAAGAAGCATGAAATTAGACTAGAAAGATTTTGTCTTATTTGTTTGTCTTTTAATCATGTAACTTGGCGATATATAAACCAAGTGTAGCAAGTAGAACCGTATCTAAGTTAGTAAGCAATTACCATAAAAATAGATAAAGCTATATCTGTAAAGAATTTCTATGTTCTTGCAAGTTCAACTTGTAAGCAGCTGTGTGCAAAGACACTGCATTACAGAGTTCTCAAATTAATATATATCTCTGGTGGATAAATATAATCCACCGGAAAGTTTTTAAATACTTGTATTTTATTACTTTGTGTTTGATTTCTTCAATCCTTTCATTCCGCACTTTAGCTAAATCAAACACTGATATACATTCATAATAGAACAGTTCTTAAAATTGAAAAAGTAGCCAGAATTACATTCAACCCTCCTTCTGTAATTCTTTGTTAGATTGTTTGTGAATAATATGCATGTCACTTAGTATTGGGTAGACCAATCAGTTTGATATGAACTTGCGATACAAATGTATAAGAAACTAGTTGACTTCATTAAGAATTATAAGAAGTTTATTTTGTATCTGTCAGAAGATAAGGATATCCTAAAATAACCATATGAATGTGTGATGTCTCTTGATATACCACTTGAGTTTTTCGATGTCGGCTCTAAATTTGTTCTTGCAATAGTTAATCATGATTGGTTTCTGCTGATTTTTATGATAATTTCATGTCTAAAAGTTATTCCAGAGGTGGAAAGTTAAGCACAAGATTTCAGAAGAGAATTTTCCTATAAAAATACCACCATAAAAAGTTAAGCAAAAGACATATAATGTTCTTATTCTAGATGATAGTTTGTGGTCGAGTCTTTTAGAAGAGAATGAAATATATAGGACATATTTTGGGTCATATCGAGGTCATGATGAATCGCAATGAGGTAATGGTAAAAAAGCATAGTTGTCAACCAATGAGAGTAGATATTTTACATGATAATGCTTAAGAGTGCATGATCGCGCTGCTGAGGATGTATAATGTCATGATTTGGATTGCATGACCATGACAAAACTGAAAAATATAATAGTAACTTTTTCAGGAGGAAGATGGAAAACCATGCATGCTCATGCTCAAGCCTGCATGATCGTGATACTTTTTAATAAATATTTTATTTAAAAAATTTAGTGTTATTTACTTTTAGGGTTTATTAGTTTTATATAATTAATGTTATGATGTGATAATTTTAATTTTTTGTAAAATAAAAGAAACTCTTTGAGTGTTTTCTCGTTAGTATGTGGATTTCAGAGTTGTTTTTCGAATTCATACTTGCAGATTCGTGTTTTCTCTTGAGGATTTATGTTTGTTGATCATTCGTTTTCATTCTACGTCAAGTGATATTAGAGCTGAGATTTACCTCGATTAACAATGACTCTGATAGGCACAACCGGAGATTGTAGCAATAGAAATCGAGAGGCTACAAACACACGAGTAAGAAGAGTTGAGTCAGTATATGACATGCTTGGCGGTGGTGTTTCAATAATTGCTCAACAATTGAATCAACCAAAATACCAATCAGAATCGTAATTTTCATCAAATACAGAGGATGTGAAAAGAAACCAAAATTGATGATCCCCATAATTGGGAAGTTGGAGGAGGAACGTATATGATTAGAAATTGATCAGATGTTTGTCACACTACTAATTTACGTCGGTGATTAACTCTTTCATGACATGATTAACTTATTCATGGCAAGATAACAAAAGACAAAACCTCATAATTATACTTATGAACTACTTAAAAGGGATCCTAATTCTTAATTAAGTCATTAAATATTTTATTTATTAATCAAAAATACGTTAGTGTTATAAACCTTTGTTATAAACCTTGACTGAAAATATGAGTTATATTTAATGTAGAGGAATTATAGGAGAATAGAAGATGGAGAGAAAGTTGTGTTTTATTTCATTAGCTAAATGAGCTATTTATAGTAGTTGGTTTACAAGGCTTACTAAGTAGGCTATTCAAATCTTCTTCATTAAGTATTACAAAATTTCCTTAATAAGCTTTACAAGTCTTCCTCGATAAGCTTTACAAGTCTTCCTCGATAAGCTTTACAAGTCTTCCTCCGTAAGATTTGAGAGACTTCCTCGATACGCTTTGACAATCACTTTATTTTTATTCAAATATTTTAACACTCCCCCTTGATTGTCAAATGCGAGTTATTGCAAAGATTGACTGCCTCGTTAAAACCTTGCAAGGAAAAACCCAGTGGGATAAAAACCTTGACGAAGGAAAAAGAGTACAGCCTCCCCTTGAATAAAATATATCACATTTTGACATTTTGATGTAGCAAACTTTTTAACCTCTGCATACCCGTATTATTTCTCAGCTTCTCAAATGTTGATGTAGGTAGTGACTTTGTAAGTATATCCTCCAGATTATCGCATGAGCGAACTTGTTGAACATCAATATCACCGTTTTCTTGAAGTTCATGAGTGTAGAAGAATTTTGGCAATATATGTTTTGTTCGATCCCCTTTAATATATCCTTCCTTAAGTTGTTTGATGCAGGCTGAGTTATCCTCGAATAAAACTATAGGACTGACTGAAATACTTGATAATCCACATGATTCTCGAATATGTTGAATGATCGACTTTAGCCAAATACATTCTCTGCTTGCTTCATGAATTGCTAGTAACTCTGCGTGGTTTGATGAAGTTACAGCCATAGTCTGTTTTGTAGACTTCTAAGAGATAGCAGTATCATAATATGTAAATAGGTAACCTTTTTGTGATCGCCCAAAATGAGGATCTGACATGTATCCAACATCTGCATATCCAACTAGCCGTGATCTTGAATTATTTGGGAAGAATATTCCAAGATCGATTGTCCCTCGAAGATATCTGAATATATATTTTATTCCATCCCAATGCCTTTTAGTAGGGTCAGAACTAAATCTTTCTAACAGGTTCACTGCAAATGCAATATCAGGTCGTGTGTTGTTTGCAAGATACATGAGAGCGCCAATTGCACTGAGATATGGAACTTCAGGTCCAAGAGTCTCTGCATCTTGTTTTCTAGGACGAAAAGGATCATTTTCAACCTCGAGTGATCGAACAACCATTGGTGTGGTTAGTGGATGAGCTTTGTCAATGTAGAACCGATCAAGAATCTTTTTGGTGTAGTTTGATTGATGAACAAATATTCCTGAAGATAAGTGTTCCACCTGTATACCTAAACAAAATCTTGTCCTTCCAAGATCTTTGATTTCAAACTCATTTTTCAAATAGTTAGCAGCATTAGTAATATCTTCAGTAGGACCGATAATATTCAAATCATCCACATATACAACAATAATAATAAAACCAGTTGATGATCGTTTAATAAAAATGCAAGGACACACTTGATTATTAATATATCCATCATTCAATAAGTATTCACTAAGCCTGTTGTACCATATACGACCAGATTGTTTCAAACCATACAATGATCATTGTAATTTAACATAATATAAATGTTGAGGCTTAGTGTCCTCAATATTTAACCCTTCAGGAATTTTCATATTAATATCACTATCAAGTGATCCATATAGGTATGCTGTCACAACGTCCATCAAATGTGTTTCCAGTTTTTCCATACAAGTCATACCCATTAGAAAACGAAAAGTAACTCCATCCATCACAGGAGAGTATGTTTCCTGGTAATCAAAACCAAGCTTTGAGAGAATCCTTGGGCTACTAGTCGGGCCTTATATCTCACAATTTCATTTCTCTCATTTCGTTTTCGTACAAACACCCATCTATTCCCGACAGGGACTACACCAGCTGGTGTTTGGATTGCAGGTCCAAATACATTTCTCTTGCGCAAGGATTTCAATTCTTCTTGAATCGCAATTTTCCATTTTGGCCAATCATCTCGGTGTCGAAACTCTTCCACACTTTGTGATTCAGGATCGGAGTTCATAATAATATCAGATGCCACGGAAAAAGCATATACATCATCAACCTCAATACTCCCATGATCCAGTAATTTCGCGTTATGGACATAGTTCATTGAGAGATCTCATAATTTTCAGGTACCTTTGCTTCTGTGGAAGCATTTGCCACTTCTGGGGCATGTGCCACTTCTGGGGCAACATTCTCTTCTGGAGGCAATCCCACATCTGGGAGTTTTGGTACAGCCACTTCAGGGGCTTGAACCTCTTCAGGAGGAAATACCACTTCTGGGGTATTTTCTGAAACTTTTGCCACTTTTGGGGCAATTCCAATCAATTTCCATTTTCGTGGTACAATATCTTTTGCACCAATAGGTCTACCACGCTTCTGGAGTGGCTTTGAATCACCAATCAATTCTTCAGGAATTGATTTCTTAACAGCAGGAATTCTTCAACTCGTGTCGGAGCATTAACAGCAGGTATATGTGACCTTATAATATGTCTAGAGTCACTAAAGGCATCCGGCATTTGATTAGCAATATTTTGCATATGAATAATTTTTTGAACTTCAGACTCACATTGATTAGTACGTGAAACAATAGAATTTAATCCTGATGCATTCCATGATATTTCAGAATTTAATTTATGCAAATCATTATCTCCCCGTAATTTAGGGAACATGGATTTATCAAAATGAAAATCAGCATAGTGAGCAGTAAAAACATTACCAGTTAATGGTTCCAGATATCTTATAATAGATGAAGAATCAAAACCAACATATATACCAATTCTTCTTTAAGGTCCCATTTTATTTCTTTGTGGTGGTGATATAGGAACATACACAGCACAACCAAATACTTTTAAATGAGATATATTAGGTACTTGACCAAGAACTAATTTTTTAGGGGATTGTTTGTGGTAAGCAGAAGGCCTTATTCTAATTATATTTGCAGCATGAAGTATTGCATGACCCCAAACAGATATAAGTAACTTTGCCCTTAGGAGTAAGGGACGGGCAATAAGTTGAAGTCTTTTAATTAAGGATTCTGCTAAACCATTTTGTGTATGTACGTGAGCCACCGGGTGTTCGACTGAGATTCCTACTGACATACAATATTCATTAAAAGTTGCAAATTTAAATTCAGTAGCATTATCTAGTTGGATTGATTTAATGGGATGGTCAGGTAATTGAGCTCGGAGTTTAATTATTTGGGCAAGTAATTTGGCAAAGGCTGTATTTCGGGTTGTAAGTAGACATACATGAGACCATCGAGTTGACGCGTCAATTAAAACCATAAAGTACCTAAATGGCCAATAAGATGGATGAATAGGACCACAAAGGTCACCTTGAATTCTTTCTAAGAATTTCGGGGACTCGGTTTGAAGCTTAACCGGGGATGGTCGGACAATCAGTTTTCCTAAGGAACATGCTGAACAATGAAGTTCATCTTGGAATATTATCTTTTGAGTTTTAAGAGGATGTTCCACAGAATTTTCAACGATATGACGCATCATAGATACTCCTAGATGACCGAGTCTTTCGTGCCAAAGGGAAAGTAGTTTTGGGTCTATGACTCTGGGGATGTTGACACTATGAGATTCAAGAACTCGTATACTCGTAACATATAATCCTGAAGAAACCGAGTGGAATTTTTCTAGGACCCTTTTATTGTCAACGGTGTTTGAGGTGATGAGAAGGTATTCTTTTTCATTCTCATTAGTAGTTTCAACGTGAAACCCGTTAAGACGGATATCTTTAAAACTCAGTAGGTTTCTAGTTGACTTGCTAGAGTATAGAGCCTCTTGTATGTGTATTTGTGTCTTATTTGGTGGAAGAAAACTAGCTTTCCCAAAACCTTCTATTATATTTGATGTACCCGATATCGTCCAGACATGTGATTTGGTTTAGTCAACTGTGAGAAGTATTTCTGATTCTGTAAAATAGTGTGTGTGGTTGCACAGTCAATAATGCATATATCTTCCATCTCTATACATATATAAACAAAAAACATCTTTATTAAAAACACACCGAGTACATAGAATAACAACATGAAACAAGTACATAAAATGAGTACATAAGTAAAACACAAAGAAAATAAGTAAAGTAAGACAATACATACGAAGTTTAGTCGTCTAAACCATAATAAAGATTAGCACCAGTGTCTATTTCATTTGAGACCTTATTGACTGGTTCATTAACTAGATTATAATTAGCGAAGTTGGTTTCTACTATATTTCCATTATTCCTTTTGGATGACTCGTAGAGATCAACAAGATGTTTGGGTGTGCGACAAGTACGTTGCCAGTGCCCCTCAGATCTGCACCTTTGACAGATGCCTCCGTTCTCTCCTTCTTGGGATGCCTTTCTTTTATTTGGCACTTCACGTTGCCATTCCTGGTGGCCAGAGTTGTAACCATCACGTTGCCACTTTAGGTGGCCAGAATGATATTGATTGTGAAACCGACCACGAAAATTTCCACATCCATGGTTTCGTCCATAACCCCGTCCTCCTCTATGCCCTTTCCCACATTCATTCTTCAGGAATGACGTGTTATGTACTTCAGGTAACTGGGCAGAGCCTGTGGGACGTATTTGATGATTTTTCAGTAGCAACTCATTATTCTTTTCAGCCACAAGAAGGAAAGATATCAGCTCGCCATATTTCTGAAAATTACTCTCCCTATATTGTTGAGCCAGGATCATAGTTTTGGGGTGAAAGGTTGAGAGGGTCTTTTCAATCATTTCAACATCAGTAATATATTCACCACATAAAATTAATTTTGAGCTTATCTTGAAAAGAGCAGAATTATATTCAGTTACAGATTTGAAATCTTGTAACCTCAAATTAATCCAGTCATATCGGGCAGATGGCAAGTGAACAAGTTTCTGGTGATCAAATATATCCTTGAGATTATTCCAAAGGGTGAGTGGATTTTTGATAGTGAGGTATTCAGATTTTAAATCTTCGTGGATGTGATGCCTAAAAAAGATAATCGCTTTTGCATTTTGTTCAACAGTTGGGATTTTTTCCAGGTCCATAGTATCTTTAAGGCCATTAGCACTAAGGTGTAATTCCGCATCAAGGACCCATGACAAATAATTATTCCCCGAAATATCCAAGGCAACAAACTCTAATTTTGCAAGATTCGCCATTCTGAATAGATTTTAAATAATATATAATATGTCACATAATATTTAAACAGGCAAGTTGAAATAATAACTTTATACAAAAGTTACGACGGCACAACCAGCCAGAAAACTTTTGATTATTACTTGACGGCAGCGCCATCTTTATATTACTTGACGGCAGAGCCATCTTTATAGTATTATTTGACGGCATAGCCATCTTTATAGATTTCAATCAGTAACATAAATATGTAATAATATTTAGAAGAAAATGAGGAAAAGAAAACGTACCTCTTTTATGAAATAGTTTTAGTTGATAGGGACTCGTGGGTCAGAATAAGTCGTAGCTCTTTCGAGAATAAAGCTTCAGTTGGCAGAGATTCGTGTTGATAACGTGTTATAAACATTTATTATAAACCTTGACTGAAAATATGAGTTATGTTTAATGTAGAGGAAGTATAGGAGAATAGAAGATGGAGAGAAAGTTATGTTTTATTTCATTAGCTAAATGAGCTATTTATAGTAGTTGGTTTACAAGGCTTACTAAGTAGGATATTCAAATCTTCTTCGATAAGTATTACAAATCTTCATCGATAAATTTTACAAATCTTCCTCGATAAGCTTTACAAGTATTCATCGGTAAGATTTGAGAGACTTTCTCGATACGGTTTGACAATCACCTTATTTTTATTCAAATATTTTAACAGTTAGTTCATATTGGGTGGATAGTCATATTTTATGGATAGTCATAATCGATTAAGTTGGGTTTATGGGCCTGGGAATGATGGATTGCAGGCCTAGGTAGCAGCCTGAAGGGGGGCAGACCAATCCAATTAACAAGTTACTTGCTGAATTACCACTTTCTCCTAATGAAGCGGGGGACTGAGTAGTTGCATCTCAACCACGTATCCCATAACTGTCCCACTATCCATGCACTCACCATCTTCTTCTTTTTTCTTGATTCACAATCTGTTTTTTTTATTACAACATCCGACCTTTGCTTGAAGTTACTGAATAGATATTGAAAAATGAGAGAGTGCCTTTCGATCCACATTGGTCAAGCTGGAATTCAAGTAGGAAATGCCTGTTGGGAACTTTACTGTCTTGAACATGGCATTGAGGTATTTTCATTTTCTGCATACCATTTCTAATCTTCTATTTAATACACTAGTGCACTGTGCATGTTTGTAAATGTTCGTTGTTTGTTTGATAAATTTGTATTCGGTGAAATGTGAATTAACAATTTCTTGATGGTTGTGAATAGGCTGATGGACAAATGGCGAGTGATGAGAGTGTAGGGAAAGAAAACGATGCGTTCAACACGTTTTTCAGTGAAACAGGGTCTGGTAAACACGTCCCTCGTGCCGTGTTTGTTGATCTTGAACCTACTGTTATTGATGAGGTTCGTACCGGTGCCTATCGACAGTTGTTTCATCCTGAGCAACTTATCAGTGGCAAAGAAGATGCTGCTAATAACTTCGCTCGGGGACACTACACCAGTAGGTTCATTTTCTTTTGGATGAGTAGTAATTCACAGTAACTTTATTATTCAGAAGATCGATAACATAAATTGTTAACAACATTTTCTCTAGTAATATTTGTAGGTGTACAAATGCATACTAAGTTGGCCTACAAATCACAAAGTGGCTATTTGTATTACTGAAAGCGGTTGTGAAATTTAGCTGGTTTGTGAAGTTTGCAGGCTAAATCAATTTGTTGTTGTAAAACATAAACCTATATGTAAGTTTGATGTGATGAATAGTACTTGAGTATCAGTTGTTGAACGTACCGTTAGCAGGAGCCTGATTATACTAGGCTTATACATATAGCGAAAAACATGCAGTTTTGAGTTGATGATGAAAATTAAACCACTTAATTCAAATTTGTTTTAGTTGGGAAGGAGATAGTGGATGTCTGTCTTGAGCGTGTGAGGAAGCTTGCAGACAATTGCACAGGACTGCAAGGATTCTTAGTTTTTCATGCTGTTGGCGGTGGAACTGGCTCAGGCCTTGGCTCTCTGCTCCTTGAAAGGCTTTCTGTTGACTATGGAAAGAAATCAAAACTTGGCTTTACTGTCTATCCATCCCCTCAAGTTTCAACTTCTGTTGTTGAGCCTTACAATAGTGTCCTCTCTACACATTCCCTTCTCGAGCATACCGATGTCGCTGTGCTTCTTGACAATGAAGCCATATATGACATTTGTCGCAGATCCTTAAGCATTGAAAGACCAACTTACACCAATCTCAATAGACTTGTGTCACAGGTACTCAGAAATTACAACACGGGAAGTAAATTCACCTTGTAGTATGTCAATGTCAAACTCTGATTGCAAGTAGAAATTATACATATTTGTGTTATATTTTTTTGCAGGTGATTTCGTCATTGACAGCTTCTCTTCGATTTGATGGTGCACTTAATGTGGATATTACCGAATTCCAAACCAACCTAGTCCCTTACCCGAGAATTCATTTCATGCTATCTTCTTATGCCCCGGTGATCTCTGCAGAAAAAGCATATCATGAGCAGCTTTCAGTAGCAGAAATAACAAATAGTGCATTTGAGGCAGCCTCAATGATGGCTAAATGTGACCCTAGACATGGTAAGTATATGGCATGTTGTTTGATGTATCGGGGCGACGTGGTGCCAAAGGATGTGAATTCAGCAGTAGCCACAATCAAAACAAAAAGAAGCATTCAGTTTGTGGACTGGTGCCCAACTGGATTCAAGTGTGGAATAAATAATCAAGCACCTACTGCTGTTCCCGGTGGGGACTTGGCTAAGGTCCAGAGGGCTGTTTGTATGATATCAAACTCCACAAGTGTTGCACAAGTATTTTCAAGGATTGATCATAAGTTTGATCTCATGTACGCCAAGCGTGCCTTTGTACATTGGTATGTAGGAGAGGGGATGGAAGAAGGCGAGTTCTCGGAGGCTCGAGAGGACTTAGCTGCATTGGAGAAAGATTATGAGGAAGTTGGTGCTGAGGCAGTTGAAGGTGAAGAGGACCAAGGGGAAGATTATTAATTTCTTTTCCTTTTAAATCTCATGCTACTACAATTTAATTTGGTATTTGCAATTATGTCTGTAGTTTGTGCAGCCTGTAATGCTCAGAGTTGAGATTTGCAAGAAAAAAACATGCCTCATTAAACATTAAAAACTTCATTGATTTAGCTAAGATGAATGAATGATTAACCTTCAAATAAAAAACTCTCCTGCAGCGTGCAATGTTATTAGAAACTCAAATATACCACCATTTTGTAACTGGTGTGTCAAAATTAACTTTCCTGTTCTCCGATAACAAGAGGGGGAAAGTAGAAGGTGCGTTAAGAATAATGTCACTAGGAGTCTAGGATGCACATCTTAATTTTAATTTCATTTCACATCTAAAAACATTTTCCAAGTAATGATGTTCGATCATGTTTTACTGGAACTGTGAATTAAAATCTTAATATTAAGGTCTACTTTGTTCTATAATGATTTCTCTAAGAATACAACGTATTATGTTAACATGAATGAGTATAAATCGAACGGCAAACCGAGTCAAATATGGCACCACTGTTATTGATTTAATTACAGTTATGAATTTTTACAAACCAAATATTTTGATTTAGTTTTGATTATCATATAAAACCGGACCGATATAAAGAGTTACTCAACATGATTGGTTTATATCGAAACAAGAATCAATGAACAACCTCCGCTAATCCTCTTGGAATTATAAACCCGAGTTTCATGCGGGAAGGGGTGCAACAGAATAGTTCCTCGAGGAAAATAGCTGCACCTTTATGTTTAAAGTACACTTGCAGAGTTGCTTGCTACTAATAATCTCCGATTCAGATCTAAATTACTTTCACACCATCACTGTTAATCTTTTGGTTCCTTCATTATTATGAAGGGTTAAACATCGCAGGAGTTTGGATCTCCTTAAAACCAACTTATTTTGGTTGTTTCAACTTACTGACGCCTGTTAATGTTTGGATTAAAAAAAGTGGATTGGACTTGCTTATTACGTTTTAGGGAGCACAGTTCCTTCACCGACAATCTTTGGTTGTGATTAAGATGATGCAATCGTTATAAATAAAAATTTGCGGCCGTCGTGCCATATACAATAGCTTTGTTATGTTATCTTAGGTTAAACAGATATTAAGCACGATTTCAGAGTCCCATTAATACAAGTATTGTCCATATCACAGGACCATACTCAAGACTATACATTTGTTTTGATTGCGTCAGTACGGGGCCTATCTAATCGACCTGTATACTATGCACACATAACTCAATTATTTTTCATATCACGCCCAATCTACAGATTCAGCAAGATATCATCAATACATATTACATACATGTAAGAATACAATATTATAACTAAATATACAAATACAATTCATTAGCAGATCGCCATTTTGCAAAGTAGGCTAAACTGGTTTGTGTTAGAACTAAACGGAAACAACTAGCTCTCTCTTCAAGTCCCAGTAGCTTTGTTAGTAGGCTAAACTAGTTTGTATTACAACTAAAAGTCTAAAACATAAACTAAACAACTAGCTCTCTTCGAGTCCATAGTTTATATTAGAACTAAACAGATACAACTAGCTCTCTTCGAGTTCCAATCAACCTCTCTTCATGTCATAACAAGAAACACATGAACAAATGGCTAAAACCCAACCACAGTATCACTTTCACTTAAACTGTTTCAGTAATCGGTGTCCAGGGCTAGTCGTATTCATGTTATCCCCCCACTCTTTTCAATCATACAATCAACCTCCGTCTACTATTTACAGGGGACAACTTAGAGACAGGTTGATCAATTAGGGAACACTTTTAGCTTTCGAATCACAAAATATTTCATGTTTAATTCAAATCACAATTGAAATGTGTTTCATCAATATTATCTAAAGAACTGATATATAATAATTCTAGAAGCAGTAATTATCAACCATTAACCTGGCTTAGAGAAGGGAAAAGCAGCAAATATCAAACATTCTGTACGAGAAGCTACATCAAAACATTCTTGGCGGAGGAAAACTAATTGACTGTCAACACATTGCCACCTCAAGCAAACATGAAAGCCACTCTATACTTTTTCAGGCAATTATCTTCCTCGAGCATTATTGAAATTTACTCTATAATTTCCAGACAATTTTCATTTAAATTAAGTAAGAAGCAACATGGACCATTAAATACTACACCAGCATGAAACTCATATTCGTTTGGGAACAGAAGAGAAGGCGATGTGCGTAACAGCCATATAATCTTAATCTTGAACAAAATCAGAACTAACACAAACATATAAAAACACCATAGTTACTTGGGTTTTTTCTTTTGGCAAGTTATTCGATATTAATTACACCACTTGCTCAAGCTACAGGTATTTAAAGTTAGAGAGAAACTAATGAATCACAGGGTCCTTTATCGCAAGCAAAAGGACAACTACCTAGGGACCCTGTACCTACAGCAGTACAATTTGACAACAGTGTCCATGACAACAAATTACTACTAATAATTCTACGTGTTTAATTACTTTCTCCAATTAAACTGTATCCAACATTTAAACCCAACCACCCGTTGCCCTTTTAAGCTACATACTCTTTCCCTCAAACTTTCAAGGTCTTACAGTTTTCAAAAACCACTAGTTCAAGAAATAGAAAGAAAACAACATATTCTGTGGAAGTCATGTCAAGCAGCAGGACAGCTACTAATAATACCAATGATGAACTTGATGGTCTTGCTTCGAAATTATTAGCATTGGCTGCGTTGCTACCACACTCTAATTCCAATTGTGCTACAAGGGTATGTTACTGTCCAATGTGTCTTTAATTATTCTTAGTCATTTCAAAAATACTTTATAGATAGTTTGATGGAAGTACCACCTCGTTACAAAATAGTGAAAACTGCTACAATTATAACCAAGCATGAAATGAAATGTTAAAAGGACAGAGCCATTTCTCGTGAAGAAAGCAGTTGAACTAGAATACAAATTTCACAGAAATGTATAATAATTGCATACAACTAAATTGTTTGTGCTGGAATTGCACGTGAATAGGTACCAGCTTTGGACATTCTCAAAGAGACGTGCAGTTACATTAACAGGCTGCAAACAGAGGTGAATGATTTAAGCGAAAAACTTTCTCAACTACTAGATTCTATGGACAACAACAATCTATTAGAGGTTCTGAAAGACTTTCTGCAACAATAGATATCTACCTCAGCTTAAAACTCAGACCATCTATATCATTGTATCTTCTTCTCTCCCTATGTTATATCATATTTGCCCAGTCATGTGAGTCGACTACAGAGATCACTTGTATTTCTGGTTTCTTTGCTGTTTCTTGAGAGACACGCGATGCAACCAAACTTCTAATAAGAATAATAAATATCTGTATTTATATGTACAGATATTCTGCTATACCTTTATATACATTAATTATGCTTATATGCTGACCAAGGTCCAATTAGACAATGTGCAGAAGTATATTTTAGATCTACAAATCAAACTCTAAACGGTAGAAGACAAATGCAAAAGCGATTAATGGAAGATGCAGCTTAAGATGGATCCCTTATAGCAATCTACATAGATATTTGTGATTCTTTGGTCTGCCTGGCAGCATGGTTTGTAATAATGATTTTTCAATAAATTTTATCAGAAGTTTCTGAATAGTAGAAATCTCTATAAAGGCTGCTTAAACTAAAATTAATACCTAGTAGCCTAGAACAAGAAACAACATAAAAGAAGAAGGTGAACAAATATGGAAAGTAACATATTTTATCTAAGGTCTAAGATAGAACAGGTAAAAAGATATAAAAACAAACCTTAATGGTGTAACATGACTTTTCATCAATCAAACAGTCAGTTAAATAGAACAATGCCAATTGCTAACCACTACAATGCCTCACGTCACATACTTACCACTATTAAAGAAAACGATTAAATCGGTAAAAGTTTTGGCATTAAGAACATGCTTCAAGTTCAACGATCATATAAGATTAAGATTTACAAAGTGTAGAATTTCATAAAATCAAGATGATATAGATTGCAAATTGAAGAATAAAACGAAAGCTTAAATATCAACACATTAACATACAACAGATAAGTGTGTGTGTGTGTGTGTTTTCATGTATTTGATCATATATTCAAATTTAGTGATGAATCTGACCAAATTTATCGACAAGAGAGTGCATATTCGCGAGAATTGCTAAGCTGTTACTCATACATTCCTTTGACATCTGCACTTTCGATTTCACCTCGTCGAGAACCGACGATTCCATCTCCTCCAATCCATCAAAACACGTCTCCTGATCAGTCATCGCAGCGCTAATCCAAGAATTCACATCCGCAATCTCCGCCTCCGTCAAAACCTCCTTATCGGAACCATCAGCAACCGACGCAACCGAGTTATTGAGTTGACTCACCGCGTCATCAAACAAACTCGCGCAATCACGCAGCGCCGACACAGTATTAGCCTCATTAGACTTCGAAATCAGTGTTTTAGGAAACACCGACACGTTTTTGAGCTCCGAAAGCGAGATTTTTAGAGAGAGAGTGAAGACGAGTTGAGGACTGAGTTGAGGAGGGAGATTTTTGAGCGACGAAATGGAGGAGAAGCACGAGTTAGGGTACTGAGTCACGGAACAGACGAGTCGAGTTGACTCGGTGGCGTTTAATGAAAGAGATTGTGAAGGAGGTGTTGTTGAGTTTGTTTTAGATTTGTGAGAAGTAGTGGACTTGTGTATTAAGACGGCGATTGTTGTAACAACAAGGAGAGAGATGAGAATTACGAGAGAGAGTACGGCGGTTTTGCGACGGTGAGTTGCGGAGAGTTTGGGGTTGTGAGAGGGTGGAATATGGGCGGGGATGGTGCTGACTTTTCCGTAGCCTTTGACCAAGTTTATAGACTCCATAGTGCTTTTTTGTTTAAGTTTTTGAAAATTTGTTTAAACACAAAACTACAAATGGGATTGGCTTAGAACAAATGATTAATGTTTTACTTTAGTAGCTTATTGGACTTTTTTTTCTTTAGAAATTAGTAGCTTATTGCACATTGATTTAAACAAATGATGTTTGACTTTAGTGCATGATTGCATGTAGTTCTAGCTGGCAAAAAAATTATATATGTCCTAAAATACTAGCTATAACAGTATTATATCGAACCTTTGTAAAAGTAAATATAGCAGAAAGGGGGAAAGAGAGCAGACTAGAGAGATGAAAGTTGTTTGAGTGTGTTTTCTATCATTCTGAAGAAGGCTATTTATAGTCAAAACAAGTAACATAGAATTTAATGCAATGCAAATATTTCCAAGTCTAAACCTAACCTTACTATTTAATGTTTGAAAATTACAATCAATTTACAACACTCCCCTTTGATTGTTATTTTAAAATGGATCATAGACTGCCTCGTTAAAACCTTGTCAAAGAAAAACTCCATGGGATAAAAACTTTGACGAAGGAAAAAGAGTATAATCTCCCCTCGGAAAAAACTAATCATTCTCCGAAGTTTTGTTGTAACAAATCCTTGAGTCGACGCATTCCAATGTTATGCCGTAACTTCCCAAATGTTGAATTCGGTAATGATTTCGTGAATAAATCAGCAAGGTTGTCACATGACCGAATTTGTTGTACATCAATTTCACCATTCTTTTGAAGTTCATGAGTGTAGAAGAATTTTGGTGAAATGTGTTTCGTTCTGTCTCCTTTGATATATCCTTCCTTGAGTTGATCAATGCATGCAGTGTTATCCTCAAACATATTGGTAGGACTTCTAGTGATGTCTTGTAATCCCCATGATTCCTGAATATTCTTGATGATAGACCGCAACCAAACACATTCTCTACTGGCTTCATGAATCGTAATGAGTTCTGAGTGATTTGTTGAGGTTGCCACTGTAGTTTGTTTCGTAAATTTTCAGGAAATGGATGTACCGCAATATGTAAACACATATCCATATTGTGATTTGCCAAAATGAGGATCTGACAAATATCCAGCGTCTGCATATCCAATCAGCTGAGATGTTGAGTTTTTCGGGAAGAATAACCCAAAATCAATTGTTCCACGAAGATAACGAAATATATGCTTGATCCCATTCCAATGCCTGTCCATCGGAGCAGAGCTAAATCTAGCCAATAAATTCACAACAAATGCAATATCTGGCCTTGTATTATTTGCAAGATACATAAGTGCACCAATTACTCCAAGATATGGGATTTCAGGGCCGAGAACTTCTTCATCATCTTCTCGTGGTCGAAATATATCTTTATCAGGCTCTAAAGATCTAACCACCATTGGAGTAGTCTATGGATGAGATTTATCCATGTAAAATCTGTTCAAAACATTTTATGTATATGTAGATTGGTGGAGGAAAATTCCCGATGACAAGTGCTCGACTTGTATACCAAGGCAATATTTTGTCCTTCCAAGATCTTTCATTTCAAATTCTGTCTTTAGGTATATGATAGCTTTATCAACCTCTGTAGTTGTTCCTACAAGGTTTAAATCATCCACATATACAGCAATAATCACAAAATCAGATTGTGATTTTTTGGTAAAAACACATGGAGAAATTTGATTACTAATATACCCATTCTTTTGTAAATAACGACTAAGTCTGTTATACCACATACGACCAGACTGTTTCAGTCCATACAATGATCGTTGAAATTTAATGGAGTATATATGATGAGGTTTCTTGAACTCGTCCATTTTTAACCCTTCTGGGATTTTCATAAAAATTTCACTATCAAGTGAACCGTACAGGTATGTAGTAACGACGTCGATAAGATGTGTTTCAAATTTTTCTTTAGATGTCATACCTAATATAAAATGAAAAGTAATTCCATCCATCACTGGCGAGTATGTTTCTTGATAATCAATGCCAGACCTTTGAGAAAACCCCTGTGCTACAAGTCGGGCTTTATATCTCATAATTTCATTCTTTTCATTTCGTTTTCTTATGAATACCCATTTATTTCCAACAGGGTTCACACCAATTGGTGTTTGGACAACAGGTCCAAATACTTCTCTTTTACGCAGTGAATTTAATTCTGTTTGGATTGCGTCTTTCTATTTTGGCCAGTCTTTTCTTCGACGGCATTCATCCACACTTTGTGGTTCAGGATCAGAATTTATGTCTACATCCAATGCTGCGGAATACACAAATACATCATCAATTATGGCTTTACTTCGATCCCATAATTTCATATCATGCACATAATTTATTAAAATTTCATGATTGTTTAATCCCGTATCTTCAGGGACAGGAATCTCTTCAGGAGATAATACCACTTCAGGGGTATTTACTTCTTCTGGAGCATGTGCCACTTCAGGGGCAATTTTCTTTATTTTTCTTTTTCGTGGTGCAACATCTTTTGCACCGACCGGTCTACCACGCTTCAGGCGTGGCTTTGATTCTATAACCAATTCTTTTGTATCTGATTTTTGAATTAGTATATATATTCTAGCTGGAGTATTTACTGCAGGTATATGAGATTTAGTTATATTTCTAGAATCGTTAAATGCGTCAGGCATTTGGTTTGCGATATTTTGCATATGAATAATTCTTTTAACTCCAAGTTCGCATTGACCGGTACGTGAATCCAGAAAATATAATCCTGACGCATTTCATGTTATGTCAAGATTAACTTCATTTGAATGTTTATCTCCCCCTAAGGGAGGAAACATAGACTCGTCAAAATGACAATCTGCATATCTTGCGGTAAATAAGTCTCCGGTTAGAGGCTCCAGATATCTAATTATAGATGTGGAATCAAAACCAACGTAGATACCTATTCTTCTTTGAGCTCCCATATTCGATCTTTGTGGTGGAACAATCGGTACATATACAACACATCCAAAAATTTTGAAGTGAGAAATATTAGGAACTTGACCAAGTACCAGTTGTAGCGGAGAATGTTGGTTGTAGGAAGTTGGTCTAATCCTAATAATATTAGCAGCATGAAGTATTGTGTGACCCCAAATAGATGTAGGTAATTTTGCTTTCAACAACAGCGGTCTTGCAATAAGTTGGAGTCTTTTGATAAAAGACTCGGCTAACCCATTCTGTGTATGTACATGAGGGACTGGGTGTTCGACTGAGATTCCTACAGTCATGCAATAGTCAACAAAAGTTGCAGATATGAATTCGCCGGCATTATCTAAACGAATTGACTTGATGCAATGATCTGGGAATTGAGCTCGTAATTTAATTATTTGGGCAAGTAATTTTGCAAAAGCATCATTACGAGTTGAGAGAAGACAAACATGAGACCATCTAGTTGAGGCATCGATTAATACCATGAAATACCTAAATGGGCCAGATGATGGGTGTATAGGTCCACATATGTCGCCTTGGATCCTTTCTAAAAAAATTGGGCTTTCAAGCTGAACTTTAGTAGGGGATGGTCGAGTAATCAATTTTCCTAAAGAACATGCTGAACATGGAAGGTCATTGTTTGAAAGAACTTTAAAATCTTTAAGAGGATGACCAGTAGAATTCTCTATAATACGACGCATCATAGAGACGCCAGGATGACTTAATCTTTCATGCCAAAGTGTAAAAGATTTTGGATCTATGAGTTTGGAAGCAATGACATTGTGTGACTCAATAGTTCTAATTTTCATCATATATAATCCTGAGGAAAGTGAGTGGAACTTTTCTAAGATTTTCTTGTTGCTAGGATTAGCAGAAGTAATAAGAAGATATTCTCTATCAGCCTCAGAGGTAGTTTCGATGTGAAAATTGTTGAGTCGGATATCTTTAAAACTAAGAAGATTTCTAGTAGACTTACTAGAATATAATGCATTTGAAATTTGTATGTGGGTACCGTTAGGTAGGATGAAACTAGCTTTTCCAAAACCATCGATTATATTAGATACGCCGGAAATTGTTCCGACTTGAGCTTTGGTTTTGGTTATTTGGGTAAAATACTTTTGGTTCTGTAGAATCGTATGAGTTGTACCACAATCAGCAATGCATATATCTTCAGAATCCATTCTGTATATAATTAAGAAACATAATTTATTTGATAAGAACATAACACACTACATAGTTCAAACAAAATAAAGCACACAATACACACTACTAATCTTCAGCCTCCTATATGGGAGTTTCGTTAGGTTCATTCGGACCATTAATGCTTATTCCTCCAGTTGTGATTCTCGGGAAATCATCTATGTTATTGTTGGCGAAACTTGTTTCTACCATTTTCTCTTTTGATTTTTGAGAAGATTGGTATAACTTAACAAGATGATCTGGGGTATGACAATTACATGTCCAGTGCCCAATCATGCCGCACCTATAGCAAACATTTTCAGTTTTTTCTCCTCGTGATGCCTTTCTTTTACTCTGTGATTCAGATTGCCACTTCCGGTGACCATAGTTGTTATATGGACGAAAATGCCCGTGGCTCCGACCTCGTCCACGGTACCGCCCTTGGCTCCGTCCACCTCTATACCCTTTTCCACGTACATTCTGCTGGAATGACATGTTATTTACTTTAGGTAATGGGGCAGATCCTGTTGGACGGGATTGATGATTCTTAATCACCAATTCATGATTCTGTTCAGCTAGGAGGAGAGTTGATAGAAGATCCCCGAACTTAGTGAATTTGCGCTCCCTGTACATCTCTGCTAAGTTGATATTGTTAGGGTGAAAAATTGATAGTGTTTTATCGATTTTTCTTTTTTCCGTAACTTTCTCACCACACATAATAAGCCTAGAACTTATTTTGAACAAAGCAGAGCTATATGTTCGGACACTCTTAAAATCCTGAAGTCTTAAATTAGCCCAATCATTTTCAGCTGCAGGTAGATAAACTAGTTTCTGGTGATCGAACCTATCCTTTAGATTTTCCCATAAAATAAAAGGATCCTCGACTTCTAAGTACTCGGATTTTAAATCTTCATGCATGTGGTGTCGGAGAAAAATTATGGAGGTAAAGTTTTCTTCAGCCGTGGATTTATTTTCTGCCTTTATTGTATCGCTTAATTTCTTTGAACCCAAGTGCAACTTTACATCTTGTACCCACGATAAATAATTATCGCCAGAAATGTCCAAGGAAACGAAAGACAAGCTTGTAATATTTGTCATACTAAATCTGAATTAACACGAAAATTATTAAATTTTAATTCATCAATGTAAATATTACATAAAATCCTACTTAATCGGGTGCGTTAACAAGTATGCAATAATCAATGTATATATCATTATTATCATTGATAATATAAACAAATCTATATATAAAATGACAAATGGATTTTCACCCGCCATACGGACGTCTGCGTATGCAGGTTATCTCCGACCAATAATAAATTAAAGTGGACAATCCTGCATAAGTTAGTTATGGGCAAAGTTATTATCCGATAATTATGCAATTTATAAATTAAGATTCCCACTATATTTCGGTATTACCCAAAATTAAATGGTACCGTAAAATAATTTTAATAGGTGCTCCGGCCATATATATTTAAATTATTAGTAGAGGGTGTAGTCACGTCTACTTCGGTCACATACATATATAAATTATATGTAGATGGTGTAACCACATCTACTCATATATATGCATATTTAAATTAAAATTATACCTTCTCAGTTTCGGCAGGGCTTCGGGGTTGTAAAATACTAGCTATAACAATATTATATCGAATCTTTGTAAAAGTAAATATAGCAGAAAGGGAGAAAGAGAGCAGACTAGAGAGATGAAAGCTGCTTGAGTGTGTTTTCCATCATTCTGAAGAAGGCTATTTATAGCCAAAACAAGTAACATAAAATTTAATGCAATGCAAATATTTCCAAGTCTAAACCTAGCCTTACTATTTAATGTTTGAAAATTACAATCAATTTACAACAATATACAATTTTTTCATGACAAATTGACAATATATTAGTAGTATACTACGTAAGTTTGGTATGATTTTAAATTGTAATTTGATTCTTTTCTTGGTTAGGGGATTTTGAAAATGTAAACGGAAAAAGAAAACCCCTTGAGATTGCCAAAAAAGAGCTCCGACCTGCCGGATTCGAACCAGCGACCTAAGGATGACTTTGGCAGTATTAACCACTACAGTCCTCCGCTCTACCAACTGAGCTAAGGTCGGTAGTGAACAAAAATTGTTGAGTGAGGTATTAATACTTAAAAAGCAAATTTGGTTCTGTTTTCAAGTTTTGTTCTTCTCTCTTGCATGGAAAAAGGAGGGAACCCGAACACGATTCATACACTTGCTTGGGAAAAAAAGGCTGAGCAACAAAACAAAGAGGAATCATTCTGTCAAAACATGCAGGGCTTTGAGAAAAATACTCATATGTCTACGGTTACTGCCTAACTATGCTCATACCCTGACAACGAACTCTTGCATAAAGTACTGTCAATATTTTAGTAAGCCACACATGATGCGTGTTTAAATAACATTCACGCACACTTCATTCAAATTAACTGACGAGGATTAGAATGAACTAACAAAATAGCAATTGCCCAAACTTCATTAGTTTATCAAGGCATATAAGAAGCAGTAGAGCTTTAAAACGTATGCATATGTTAAAGGAAACCTGTTGCTGTCATAGATCATCGCATTCCCAGTGGAATATAGCGGTCTATGCACACATCAGATATATCCTGTACAACTCTTTGACCTTTCCTAACAACTAAGCTATGTCAACTTGTGACTACAAGGCTCGGGATACATTTAGCTGGTTAACTTTATCAATGTGACTGTAGAATCAGAAGGTACTGCCAATGTCTTGACTCTTGACCATATGCACCTGACATTGCAGTAGAATAAACCTGAGACCTCCTTGCTCTCTGCAACTGCCAGGAAATCACAATTTGTCAATACCATATGTTGCAGAATATAAAGAGGACTACTACATACAAACTCAAAAGAAAATCTTCTTGTTGATTAAAAGAGTGCAGCATAAATAATAGTAGTTTATTGGTAATTGCCAAGGGTTACTTGAAAGTAGAGTATTTGCAAAACGTAACCAGGACCAAGAATTTATGTTCATATTTTGATTAGATGGAAACTAAGACTAGAAAATTTCATGCCTTCAATGAGGTGCCACTACTATGTGTTATTTGTTTACACATGTGTACTGGTTTAAGAAAAAACTCCTTCATAAGAATAGTAAGAAGTTTATAAACATCACATGAAATTGTACAACATTTCAACACGAGGTGCACATGACGAAAAGTTAAAAATTACATAGAGAAAAACAAAGTGTTTGGTAGTATCATGTTGTGTCATGTGTGCTATATAAAGCACCGACAACTTTTATTTAAATAAACCAAGGAATAGGCATTCTAAAAAATACATGTAATTCTATACTACATTTTCACACAATTAATTTGCTATATCTTAACCTCAATGATGTAAATGAAACCAGGAAATACTGGATATCAGAACTAGAAACGTCTTTTGAAGAAATGATGTAAGCAACAATTAAATTACACAAGTTTCGGCACAATTATACCAATTTATATTCTAGAAACACATCTATGAGGGTGAGTTCCTATTTGTTTTGCATCTACCTATAGGTTAACAACAAAACTACAGAAAACACTCAAGTTATCTCTGTTTTGTACAATGATTTTCAAAATTATATATGCAAGGATCAGTTGCAACATATACAGCAAAGTTTTATTGTGTAATAATTTGCATAAAAAACCTATTCCACCAAGCATGATTGCTGATAGTAAAAATCTAGATGGATACTTGAAAAGAAACCATTCTTAACATCTTCGCTCAGGCGGAGAGCTACATGATAGCCAAGGGGCTATTTTTATTTTGCTAAATGACCAGGGACTTTAGTATTTACTTACTACTTCCTCTGTCCCCTGTAAGTATCACTTTTGACTTTCTTTGTGTACTTTGTAGTTTTGTAGTAAATATACTTGCGCATCTACTTTTTTCTTGTATTTTATTCCAATTGAAAATTCAAATCATAAACTTATCCAAGAAAAAATCCATTATAAGGTATCATGCGTAAAATATATTTAGTACAAAGTTGAAAGTTCAGAAAAAAAGTCGAAGGGAAATATAAAAAGGAATGTAGGTTGTTTAATAGAGGGCTTTTGAATGTAGCCACAGACAAATTTAGTCTTCTACTCAAGCAACAGAATGCATCTGCTTTCCCTTTTCACTGCTTACATGCCCAGTATGTAGGGTATAAAATATAAATGTTCCACTAAACGTAATCTTGGAACCATCAGCAATAACAACTTTTGTTTACTCATAAGAATTCAACCAACTAAACATTTGCAAACACGGTGACAGTACTGGAGAAATGGCCTGAGTAAATATATTGGACCAAGCTGAACTTTCGGAATACAATAAAGCTCACATGTATTGCATTGACAATTAAGACAAAAAGTTCTTACCTTGTAGTCGGGATCTAATTACTTCCATTCACCTTGTTTCTCGCCTTTTCATCCCCGATAATATCAGTGGCCTCCTTCAGCAGGTTTGACTTTTTGCCAAGTTCAGCTTCCAGGAGTTGAGATTTGTGGGTGAGGACCTCCACCTATGTAGGAAATCCTAGTTAATGTACTTTTATTTTATTTTTTTGTGTGTGTGTGTACATCTTCTCTTTGCACATTCTTATTGATGTAGGAGTCTCAGTGGTCTTTATCCAATAGATTATTACATTTTCATAAACTAAGCAGGTGGCTTTTAAGAAATATGATGTGAAACAAAGAATGACTATTTATGTCTATATCATCCATTGTTCTTGTCATTGCAATGAGTCAGTTGCATCAGAATTAACATTCTACATTACAGGTGTAAAAGTTCATTAAAATTGATAGAGTATACAATGAAGGAGTTGGCATCATAGAAAAGCCAATTTAAGCATATGAAATCGTAGTCACTTTCAAGCTTCAGAAATGGTCTAAGAGGTTCATTGCAATAATCAGTGTTGCTGAGATAACATTAGAAGAATGCTGAACTTTAAAATTTTCATAAAGCTTACCACTCAATAATTGATGAAAATGTTACAAACATAATCAATTTCTGTTTGTATACGTTAGAAACAATTTGTGAGGAACTTACAGCCTCAATAAATCTACTTGAGCACAAAAAAGATCAAATCTCAGCAGTAAGTTCCTCACAGCTTTTTTTCTGTATGTATTAAACTGTGGAAATCACACATGCCTGGAAACATAAAAGCTATAAAACTGTAATAAGTTTTTCTCTAAGATGTGTTAAAGAAGCTTAAATACTTTCGCTATTTTCATGAACGTACCTGTTGCCTTAATATTGATATTTCGTTGCTGAGGTTGTCATTTGTTTTCTTTGATTCATCCAGAATGATATAAGGATATGCAAGAGCAGCTGAATTTGATGTGAGAGACAAGGGACGAGAAGGGCTTGAGGTAACGGAAACTGGGGAAGAAGTAAGAGAATTGACTATAGGGCAAGAAAGAGGAGATGCATTTTGTGAACACTCATATACAGAAGGTGAAGAATGTGAAGTAGAGGAGCTTTCATTTCCTAGACTTCTGTTTGCAATGGGAGATATATGTCCACTATTCAATTTCTTTTTCATACTTTTTTTGCTTTGTGAATTGCTTAAACGTCTGAACGAGTTAAAAGAGGATAGCTTAGAAATTACACTGTTTGATTTAATCAATGGGGTTTCTTGCTCCTTGCTCTCACCAGAGCTGGCTTTTGTATTCCCATGTGTTACTTGGGGAGGTGGTACAGGGGATTTGTTTACGACGGCCTTGTTTAGTTTGGAAAAACAAACTTCACAAACACGGAACAGCTTGTTCGTGTTTGGCGCCAGAGAAGCATTTAGAGATTTCTTACTGCTACAAACTTTGCAAAAAACTAGTCCGCAGTTGTAGCAGTTATGACGTTTCCTTCTGAAATAAAAGGGTGCATGGCAGCTAGAGCACATGTGATAATCAGCAATACTTGCTTGCTTATGATCACAGATGACAGCTGTAATATTTGATCCACATACCACGCTCTTAATTTGTTTTCTTTTAAGAGCTTTAACAAGTGTAGGAGTACTTCTGTCATCAAGGTCTCCATGACCTAACTGACCATTTGTTCCCTTTCCCCAAGTGTAAACCTCCGAGTTTGAGCTCAGCACTGCAACATGATTAGAACCACATGCTATTTCTCCAATAAAATTGTTTCTGAGTTCACCTTCAATGCAGATGGGAAGCTTACCAGGACTCCCAGGACTTCCTAGCTGTCCATGTTTGGCACTACCCATTGTATATACTTTGCCCAAGGTAGTAAGAGCAACAGTGATGCTGTGACCACAAGCTACTTGACAGAAGTTTATGTCATTCGACACCAAAACACAAGACGGAACAAGTTTAGATTCATCATCCCCATGGCCAAGCTGCCCTTTATTCCCATTACCCCAGGTGAAGAGATGTCCACTCGGTGAACCATTGCAATTCGGAGGACTAGAAGTGATATCTACAACAGCAGCAGTGTGCCAAACACCACAACTTACTGTTACTACCCGTAACCCTTTTAAAGCCTCTACTTCTCTGGGAATATTTGTGCTGCATCTATCTCCATGGCCCAGGGCACCAAAAGTCCCATCTCCAAACGTGAGTAGAAGACCCGTTTCTGTAACAACAGCTGAATGCCATGGTCCACATGAGATCACAGATACATGTATACCCTCCACGTGACTCACCCTTTTAGGGATCCATTGACTGAAATCATTCCCATGCCCAAGTAGCCCACAACTGTGGATACCATCACCCCACGTATAAAGATCCCCAGATTCTGTAATGGCAATTGTATGATTTTCTCCACATGAAACCGATTTTATTTCCAATTCACAAAGAGCACTAATGAACTTTGGATTGGGAACGTCAGCATCCACTCCGTGACCTAGCCTTCCACCTGACCCCTCTCCCCAACTATAAATCTTACCCTGTTTGGTAACTAGTACAGCATGTTTACTACCACAAGAAACCTCTTTAGTATTTAGTGCCAAAACTGGTCCTAAAACCTTTGGTGAAAGTGCATCCTTAAAGGAACTTAAAGAACTAGTTCTATGCACACCACCGCCTATTAGCCCGTCATTTATTCCTTCTCCCCAGATGAAAACATCACCGAATGTAGCAACGTCTTCTTGAGGAGATCCTGGGTCTGAAGAATTTATGGCACTGGATATACTATGTCGAGAAGTATCTGCCTGGTTGCGGTCATTTAGGTCTTGTGATGATTGTATGCTAAGAGATTTTTTATCAAACTCTCTCCGAGGGGAAAAACGAGCAGCAGAGTCATACAACAATAATTCTGATAATGCTCTTCCCAATCGTTTCTGAGGGAGATTCGCAGAGAAGCACTGAGGTGATTGCGTATTCTCCTGATCCTGTGATCAGCAAGTAAAGAAAACTTTATGCTGCAGTAGTATATGTACCAGAGTATTCCGAATTAGCCAGAACAGTCTAAAAGAAACCTCATAAACTCTATCACTGCCGCTTCTTGAAGTAAATGACTGAGAATGTCCTTTGGTAATATTACTTGAACCAGTAGAAGAGAGACTATCGCTGCTTCCTCTGCGCCTCAGTTCTTGACAGTTACCCCGTGATAGTAATGCGCTGAGGGCCACAAACCAGATTTCAGCTTCATCCTTGTCTTTGCATATCTGTCCATGGTGTCTAATTATTAATTGCAGCTGATTTATGTAAACTATACTCCACCACAGAGCTAAAATGCATGACTTACAACAAAGTAACAAGGTACACAGATCCCTTGAGTAAAGTGAAAACAATATTTCAGCTTTTCAGTATATATAGCATATAGTTTATGGTTGACGAAATCAGAATTCTGATACTGAACACTGATTTGAGAGAAATGCTCCATTAAAATGTTACAAAATATATCAACTATAGAAATCTTGAAACACACAAAGAAATGCATATCTTTTTTTTCACTTAAACTTTTAAAGGTCCCAAGTGCTTGTGGTTAGTAGAGCATATCTTGGTGGCTGTAAGCCTTTTTCTCATTGCAAAAGCTCCTTGAATGAATTGTGTGAATCTAAGAATGAAATTGTATGTTTGTTCATATCTTATCTGGAGTGGCGAGTGACTGTCAATAATAACTTCTTAACATTTGATAGCATAATTTTTCACCCCACTTGCATAAATTCACATTCTGTTACGGTTGAGTCATATTTCATTTTTCTGTTCGGGTGTGTAAACCTCAATTGCGAAACATAGACCCTGTCCCGTATATTTGATTTTTAAAAATGTACAGAGTGTACCTTCAGAACACTGAAACTATTCTTAGAAAAGACTGTAGAGTGTAGACCCAAAACATAAAAGTTCCCGCATGCTGAGCAAAGGGACACACACACACACATTAATATATTTCCATATGTTTATACTTACATGCATACACAATTACACACAGAAACTTCTATAGAGGGGTACTTCGACAAAAACAAGAACAAAGTTTTAGGCAGATCAAACTTATCTCAAGTCAAAAGCCTCTCCATGTCTGTCATTTTAATCACTAGATTGCTAAACAATCTACAGATCCTCTCCTCTGTAGTTTGTTTCTATCAGTGATCATAATTTATTGATCTTAGTTAAAAAGTACGAATTTAACAACTGGTATTATGTCACCGCCGAACATGTATAATAAATGATTTCCTTGGAAGATGTATACCATGCGACAAAGAAGAGGAAACAAATCTATAACCACCTACCAGATCCAATGACCCTTTATTATATATGAGCGAAAATGATTCATATTCTTTTTCTGGCCGAGGATAACGATGAAATATTGCCTATAAAACCACAAGATTAAGTCAGCACCTGAAAATATAATTGAAAACAAGGTTCAAGTTTTGCAACACAGTGAACAAATCTGAAGTTAATGTACACATTATGCATACATTGTTCAAATTTTTTAACTGGGAAAGCCAATCTTAGGCCATTATCCAGCTTTTTGCATCTCGGCAGCTTAAGTGAACAGCATTTCACTGGATAATGGCTTTTTAGGTTCTTCTCAATTCTTTTTTTCTTTTTTAAATCATAAAACCAATTACAATTTTTGCAGTGAAGTACTTCAGAAAGTGAGGATGATATTTTAAAACTACCCTCTGAGAAGAAGAAGTAGAATGATATATGAAATTCAACATCAATAGGACCAAACTGCCCTTTAATAGAGTGAACAAAACCAAATCAGATCAATATGGAAAAGCTTTACTGGTCTGAGATTTAGAGCTTTAAGATTTTAGAATATAAACTTTCTTCATTATATTTAGACACTACCATAACATTTATTAAAACATATGAATGGATGTTCCACAGAATTGTGTGGCCCCACAAAACATTAACTCTCTATGCTTAACTATAAGATATATCGGAGTATCTTAAGCTTCACGCCCCTTAAGTAATGCCTAAAGCAAACTCAAATCCCGTATGGGCAGCTTCTATCCATTGCATGCAGGCTTAACTAATATAAGCATACTGAAAAAAACAAATGTAATATAGAAGTGGGACCGCATGTATGAGTGCATAAGGTCTAAAAAGCAAAAACTTACATGCAATCATACAGTCATGAAAACAAACAAAAGTATGTTCCACAGAATTATATACAGTAACCTGAAGGAGCTCCTATACATAAACTTTGTATGCATGAATATAATATATACCAGGGTATCTTAAGATTCACACCCTTAAGTAATGTCCAAAGAAAACTCAAATACCTAAGTACAAGATCCTTCTATGAATTGCATGCGAATTTAAATTAATATAAGCAGGAAATCGGATATTGAAGTGGACCGCAAGTATGAGTACATATGGTATAAAAAGTAAAAACTTACAGTTCGCTGTCCCGGAATAATTCTAGAAACATGTCTTAACTGAACCTCTTTCTCCTGTGTCCCAGTATACCATATTAATGATGTCTCATCCTGAAATATATATCAATAGATTATGGCTGATAATTTCATCCATACAAATCTAAGCTTATTTTGAAAAGGATTTAAGCAGGAACGACATCAGGAGACCAAGAAAAGAAAATACTAAAATACATTTTGGAACACACCTTTACATTCGTTGATATGGTTTCTCTCTCAATAGTTGTGCATTACAATTGATATGGTTTTTTCTTCCCCGATAAATTTTGGAACACACCTTCACACTCGTTTTTTATTAAATTGTTTGTAAAACTGTTTTGATAGATTAAACTTCACAAATTATTCTCCGAATTTATGTTCGCCGGGAAATGTCAATGAGTTCCGACCAAAAAACGAGTTTTCAGTGTATGTGCCACACAGCAATTACAGAGTTCCAGATGTTTCCTTATTAGAGATTTCAAGCTTTATTTACTATTAGATTATAGATATAAAACGACCTCATAAATCTTATTCATCTAATATGCCTAATTGGATTTAAAAGTTACAAAGAAAATTTGATGTTCTCTGTGTGTTTGACGTGTTTTTACCATCCACTTCAATATATTGGTTTTGTGGTAATGCATTGCCGCTCTTGAACGATAAATATAGAGAATTATTATAAACAAACCGCATTCCTGTTCTATATGTCTTATGTACATGCTAACCGCGACATTTATAATTTGTAAATGGCATCTAGTTTCATTTAAGAACTTATACAGTAAGCATCAAAATTCATTGCCATTGATCTAAACTGAAACATGAGAAACTAATTTGTTTATGATATAAACTCACATTAGAAAGTCGAAAGGGGCAGAATTTTGGGTTTCCTCGGTGGCCATACTTGAGTAGATAAGATCCTCTCTTTAAGGCTGTAATTGCCTGGGAAAAAGGTAATGTAAGAGATAAGTGGCTGTAAAAAATCCTCAAAGAACATGAAGTTAAAAATGCACGTCTTAAATCACAAAAAAAAGGTGTACATGTATATCTTTCTATATATATACACTGTGATTGTCAAGCTTAATAAAAAAATTATGAAATAACCATAGCCCGCTGAATGCAACTCTTTATATGTTACATTTGTTATATATAACTATTAAATTGGTTGCAGTTCACAATAATAGTGTTTTCCTTCTTTTATCAGCTCTGACTTTGAGTTCCAACCAGCACCCTTGTTATGGCGCCACATCGAGCCACAATGCTCTAAGACCTTAGCAACAATATGGCAACGCGGAACACGCTGTGGCATCCGTGTAGTGCCCGTGGCATTTTGTGGAATATATGAGTCATAAGTTTACATATTATATCATACATTATCGTAAATATTATCTAGCAACAAAGTACAAAGAATAAAATGGAAACATCTATACTTATGAAGTCATTAGGAACTAACCAGTAGTAATATGTCACAGCATAAGTAGTAATAGTAATATGTCACAACAAAACAAGTAACAACTGGAAGTCAACACTATGTTAGATTCTGAATCAGAGAACTGTTCTGGATGTTTTTAATCTGCAAGCTGTAAATTGCTAGGTCAGATTCGGATCAATCATTCTCTCTTCGCTTACTGGCATCAGTGACGAATGCCTTATTGCATTAATCTGAACGACCCAGATGCCTTACGGTCTTTGTACTATAGCGCCATATGCTGGATATGGCATCCCGTAGCGGACCTAACAACCATCCCAGCGAAGAGACCATCCTCAAAACTCTAATACATAAGTTCAGGTAACAGAGTATGCAAAACCATCACAATATTGTTTTTCTAAATGCATATATTGGTTTCTGCACTCCCATCATTTCCATGAATTTTGGGTGCAACAGCTTATATGTTTGAATGTTTCTCTGATGACTAGCATTTAAAGATGACCTCAGCACCTAAGACCCGGCTAACTCTTTGCTTCTTGACCGCATCTTTTCTCCTCTAGATCAGATCAAGGTAATATCTTAATATAGGAAAAGCTTTAGGTGGCATAAAGCTTATGCCTTATGAGTCCGAAAATACACCCACAATAGACCGTTAACATCTCACTTGAACCCGTACAACAGTAGACGCCTTAAATAGATATCCAGATTTTTTAAGAGGATCCTACGGAGAGTTTATTATCCTCTTTCCATGATTAAGTGGCTAAGTTATGATATGCTAAACATATGGACCGACAAACTTTTTTCAATATCTTATATACTAAGAGGAAAGAGAATAGAGTGGTCCATCCATTTTGCAATATTGTTTGATGCAAACATTAGCTTCATATATTCTCTTTCTGTTTGATAATTATAGTTGATAATCCATCGGGGTCATGGTGACCAACATAATATTAAATTTAGTTCATAATCCATCTGGGTCATCGTGACCAACATAATATTAAATTTGACTAACTTTCACCTATTAGGATAGAGAAGAATTCCAACAAATTGCACAGGATTGAAATTATACTGCTTCTGCAACAATTTATTTTTTGGATTGATCAGAGGTCGTGCTTGGCTCAATCGTCAAGTAAAAACTTGCTATTCACTAGGCCACGGTTTCGAAATACTGTTCATCTTATCTCATTTAAGCTTTTAAATACACTACACAGCCAGCAATGGGCAGAAAAAACTGAAGTCCAAGCTATTCTCACATCACTGCAGCATAAATATTGATGACTAGTTGCTTATAATAACGTGATTATGTAGCTAAATGCAAACAGTGAGTTGCCAATTTACAAGTCAGGCTCTTTCTTTCAAGCAAAATCTCTAATACATCGGTGTTAATGTTCTAGATTATGGCATTCAGTTTGAATATATAGATAATTTATACACTTCTGTAAAGTTGTGATGAAGTACAATAATGTACACACTTTATTAAATGAGAAAAATCGAATACCTGCTCAGCATCCCTTTCACCAAGACTATTACTCTGAAAGATAGTCATTCACATTGCAACATCAAAGCATGTCCTTGTTCTGTAACAGACATCCAATTTGACTACAGAAATCTATTTTCAAGATGACAAAAAACTACAATATGTGCTCCTACAGGCTGCAAGACAAACTGAAAGCATCTTCAGCAAAATCTCGATTTATCATCTTAAAAAGAAGAAAATAAAGTTTATTCCGAAACCAATGGACGACCTATTGATTAAACTCAATTCATTTGCATAGACAGTTCATGCATCTTCTCTCCTTCCCCTTTCTGTGCTGTAAGCATAATGTACTCAGATAAAAGTCCAAGCTATATCTCAGATGTAAAGATATCCACAACCAAACACAGGCAAAACGCAACCATCAAGTATCCGAAAATCTTTATAAAGTAGTTGCACCTTCTGAGATTCAAGAAGAATAAAAAAATACGGATCACTAGTAACAATTATCAAATCGATTAAGAGAACTAGTCATACTACCATGACACATAGTTAATTCTTTATAACAATTACATTAAACACTTACATTCTCACTGAGTAAATTAATCAAACGCGCAACAGAGAATCAATCCAAAAACAAAGTAAATACATTAGGCCATTACTAAAACATTCATAGAGCTTGGATTGATACTTTCAAACGCATATGAGTACTAAACAAAATCGTGAAATCATCAATAACACTAACGAATTCATTAATAACTACAAAAAAAAACATTAAAGCGTCAAAAGCTAGGGTTTCGATATATTCAATACAACCACATTCACAACAAGACATCACAGTTAAAAATGCATCAACGCCTCAATAATCTCGGGTTAATTTCATATCTACATTCATAATGCATATCGTACATAAAAACAATTCAATAGGCACATATTTCGAGATACGCACCTACTAGTAGAAGAGATTACAGGCGAATCAACTTTGAAAGTTCCGGTTAATTTGTGATTGAAATTGGACGGAGCTTTGAGATTGTGAGGGTTTCCAAGCGCAAATAGAGCGTGATTTCTCTCTCTCTCGCTCTCTGTAGATAAATGTGTGTATATATAATTATATGTGTATGCTATGCATGTAAGTATGGAAATTAGTTAGCTCCGATTAGAATTTTACCTAACTTTTTTTTTTTGATGACGGTGCTCTCTAGTTATGTTGGTTCCCGCCACTTCCATTTCTGCGACCTCTTTACGGCTGTTTACTTTGCAGAAAATTTTTCCAGTTTTCTGTTTTTCATTTTTTTTGTTTTTCTTGAATTTTCATTTTCTTAGAAAATTTTGGAAACAAAGAAAATATGTTCCAAAAGTAAAGCAGTTTTCCAATAAAAAAAAATGGAAAACTTGTTTCAGGTTACAGCTTTTTATTCCTAAAAACTAAAAAACATGTTTCACATAACAAATATTTTACAAAAGTAAAACATCTTATATTTAAATTTACTTTTTAAAATTACTTATTATTTATACGTACATTGTATACTACTTTAATATTGTTAATGTTTAGTAAAAACAAAGTACAATAATAGTGATACGTCGTATATTTGTTTGTAATTGTATTTATAAGTATTTTTTTACTCATATACTTGTTTATAATTTATAATTGTATTTATAAGTATTTTTTTACTTAGTTGTTAAGAAGATTAATTTTTACTTCTGAATGAACAAAGTTTTAGGTGAATTGTAAACATTATTTTAACCTTTTCCATATAAACTCAAAATGCAGAGTACATCACTACTTTAGTCAGACATTATATAAAGACTTTGCATCATATAAAGCTAAAGAACTTGCAGCATATTAGAAAGTTTCTCACCATTAGCTCAATAATGACCAACAAGATCAGGAGCTCATGTTGAGTACTAAATTAAAAATACACACACTTAAACAAGTAATCTTCATAGTAAATTAAATTAACAGAACAAAGGTCTAACAAGAACTAGCAAGCACAAATATGTTGAACTAAGAATAACTCTACAATTCTTTCACCTTGTTGGAAAACAAATTCAAATAAAACCAACCAGCACTTCCTAAATAATTTATTTCAAATCATCAAGCCAACTCTTTTTTATGTCATCGTTCATTAGTGAAAATATTTTTCTCCAATGAGGATTAGTAAAGAAATCCAGTGCTTTATTAAAAGATGTCGTAGAGACGTCAGATAAGTTATTAAGTGCAACCATACATTTGTTAATGGAGTACTCATCAGAATCCAGGCTTGTAGCTTCAACTTTTTGTGATTTGTATCTCTCTGCTTTTGCAAGATCTCTTTCTTTTTTGACATTCATTGAGTGCTCCCAAACTTGCATTAGAACATCATACTTTTCACTTGCAGATTTCTTCTTTAGCGCTCTTCTTTGTCCTAGTATATATTCATTCTCTAAATCTTCAAAATTACGTTTACCCCTGACATCAGATTGACCTTCACATGACTCAAAACCACCAACATTATCACCAAGACCTTCAAATCCACCTAAATACTCTTGCTCAATTGCTTGTTCTTCCTCTGAAGTTTGAGGTATAGCACTTAATGCATTATGAAAAGCACATGTAGCCGTAGAACTATTGAAAACAATATTTAACAATGGATAGATCTTACACCCTTTTTTCTTAAAGGTCTTGAAAATTTTGTCTCGCTGCAAAATTATCAAATATTTTATTGTATTATATAATAAACAATGATTTAGCCTAAAATTTAAAATAACAAAAAAATACCAAACCTTAAAAAAAGCATCCCAAACACTTTCATCAGCATTCACCATACCAGTAGTAGAACTCTAAGTAACACCAGTATTATTTATAAGTTCCCCAAATTTAGTATGCACTGAACGCATTCGATGATATTTTCCTTTTAATTTTTCAGGCCCATACTTTATTTCAGTTTTTACAAACATCTTGTCATCCATCTATTGCCAGTAAGTTGTTTTAAAAATCGGAGCTCCATTTGGATCTCTCTTAACTCTTTCAGCCAAAATCTCTAAAAAATTCTTCTCAGTTTCTTCAGTCCACTCCACAGGTTCTCCATGAGTAGGTTGTGCACCCATCTATATTTGTTACAATATACAATAGAGTAATTAATTGTAAATATATAACATTAAAACTATACAAACAATACATACACCATCAGGTTAAAAAGTAATGAACAACATTAACAAACAATTCCATGAAATCATACCTTAATGAAAGGTGCTTATAATAAGGTAGAAAAATAGAGGTGGAGAAGAGTTCGGTAGAGAAGAAGTAGAACATGAACAAAAACAATTTAGATAAAAATATAAAGCGGTGTATCATGGGTAACGTTAAAATAACCTTTCCTTATTTTATGCCGTGTTTTCTAGTTTTCTAAAGTTAGAAAACTATTTTCTAATTTATATGGAAAATTGTGGAAAACATCTAAAATCAGTTTTCAAAATTTTTCTAAAATTTAGTTAAAATTTAGAAAACCTTGTTTTCTAGTTTTTGGTTTTCTTTTTTGGAAAACTGAAGACTTGAACATGTTTTACTTTTTTTTTGTTTTCCTAGAATATTTTTCCAGAAAACTGTTGAAGTGAACATGGCCTTAGGCTTTCCTAACCCGTTTTCAACTCCTTTTTTTAACTAATTGCTAATTGATCGTTATTATGCAATGTTCTTCCTTTTATAATAAAAATGGTTAAATTGCAAATGAGGATATTATCTAAATC
Organism: Apium graveolens; assembly: GCF_009905375.1. Lineage (NCBI taxonomy): Eukaryota > Viridiplantae > Streptophyta > Magnoliopsida > Apiales > Apiaceae > Apium > Apium graveolens. Next base: position 28,393,624 of record NC_133655.1, on the reverse strand, counting down.
TAATATTTTATATGATTAAATGCTAGAACTGAGAATGAAGACATTGAAGATGGAAAAAAGCCAACAATATACATGAATTCAAGGCAAATGAGGTGGAGCTTCAGGCCATTTACGCAAAAAGAAGTTTCGATCCACCTATTCAAGGGGTCTGGACTCATCTCTCTAAGGAGCTCTAGGCCACCTCTCTGAAAAAATTCGGACTGACCACTCACTTATAGGTAGGTTCAGGCTCTCCTCTCATTCATGAGTTCGGCTCTTGGCTATTTAAGGGGTCGTTTGATTCGCCAAATTTTGTAATCAGGTATGGTTTCAGTCATTCCAACCCCATATCTGGTGTTTGGTTCAAAAAAAAAAATTAATACTCATTCCTCAAACCCCCAATATATAGTTTTTCACACCCAAATAGGGAGGGGGTATGAGAGAGCGGTATGTGAATCAATTTTAGAACTATTATTTTAATTTCTATTTAAGCATTTAAATGTAATTGTTTAATACCAAAATAAATATATGAACAAAAAAATATTAAAATAATAATAAAATAAAATATTTAATTATATTAGAATTATAGACTTAAAATATTTAAATTAAATATGTTTATTTCAGTACTCAACCAAACACATGATATCAGAAATAATACCTTAACCTCGTACCACATGATTAATTGGTTGAAATCCTGATTTAGAGTTGGGCTTGGGTTGCATGGTGTTAGATATATTTGAGATGTCATATCTAATATGATTTGTGTTTAGTTTTCAGAACTTAACAACAGGACAAATCAGGACTTACTGGAAGTCAGAACTTAATATCAGAACTTAAGGTCATATCAGAACTTAAGTGCGGGAGGACTTTCAGATAAGGAATGAAGCTGATTTACAGGAGAATATCGAGACTAAAACAATTGAAGATATGCATGGAAAGAGTTAGAGGACTAGAAGACTTGTAGAAGATATCTGATTGATATATTTTAGGAGACAAAATTGTATTTCATATCAATTAGAATATATCTCGTAACTGTGTAATATATAAACACGGACTTAGGGTTTACACTATATGTGTTATTATTATCGAGAAGATTATACATTGTAACCTAGCAGCTCTTAGTGATATTTGTTCATCACTGAGAGAGAACACAGTTCTTATTGTAACAGAGTTTATTCAATATACTTGATCTTTGTTACATACTTGTGTTAAATCTATTTGATTGTATAAACACTGTATTCAACCCCCTTCTACAGTGTTGTGTGACCTAACAATTGGTATCAGAGCTTTTCTGTTAACACACATACATTAAAGATCCAAACAATCATGTCTGAAGAAGCACAAACTCCAACCAAGCCCCCCAAAACTCAAGAAACTCAAAACACTCAAACCCACAGTCGATATGAGACTATTAGGGTTCCCATACTGAGACCTTCTGAGTATTCCATATGGAAAGTGAAGATGGTTATGCTTCTGGAAGCTACGGATTTAGAATACCTTGATAGGATTAATGAAGGACCATATAAGCCTACCAAGCTCTCTGTTGCAGTTGCAGATCAACCGGCAAAGTCCATACCAAAGGAGAAAGGTGATTACACAGCTGAAGACATCTCATTTATTGCCAAGGATGCAAGGGTAAGGCATTTGCTGCATAGTGCCATTAATAATGTCATGTCAAATAGGGTAATTCACTGTAAGACTGCAAAGGAGATATGGGATGCTTTGGAGACAAGATGCCAGGGAACTGATGCAATCAAGAAAAACAGGAGGACTATACTCACTCAAGAGTATGAGCACTTTGACTTAAAGGCTGATGAGTCATTAACTAATTTATATGATAGGTTTGTCAAACTGTTGAATGATCTATCACTGGTGGACAAGGAATATGATCTTGAAGATTCAAATCTAAAATTCCTTTTAGCTCTTCCTGAAAATTGGGATTTGAAGTCAACTACCATAAGAGACAATTATGACCTTACTGAAACTACTCTTGATGAAATTTATGGTATGCTTAAGACTTATGAACTTGAGATAGATCAAAGGAGCAAGAGGCATGGAAGAAAGTTAAGGACATTTGCTTTTAAAGCTGAGGAGGAATCTCCTTAAGTGGTTGCCTCAAAGAGGGGCAAAGGAAAGGCTCTCATCATAAAGTCTGATTCAGAGTCATCATATTCTGATGATGATGATTCAGAAACTGAAAGTTTACCTGAAATAGATGTTGATGAAGAGATGATGCAACTGTGTGCTATTATGGTAAAGGGTATCACAAAGATAGCCTACAGGAAATTCAGAAAGGGCAAGAAGTTTTCCAGGAAAGGTGGAAGTTCTGATAAGAAAGGATTCAGAAAGTCTAAAGGCAAAGGAAAGTCTGACAGAGGAGACAACTCAAATGTCAAATGCTACAATTGTGGTGAAAGAGGCCACATATCTCCCGACTGCAAGAAATGAAAAAGTGACAAAGGCAAGGCACTTGTCACAAAGAAGAAAAGCTGGACAAACACTTCAGATTCTGAAAAAGAGGTGAACTATGCCTTGATGGAAAATGCTGATAGCAGTCCTGAAATTACTGAATTAAAGGTACCTCAAACAACTTATGCTTTTCATACTGATGATATTACTGAGTTGAGATTATATCTTAAAACCATGTTCATTAGTTATAGAGATCAGACTTTAACATGTGAAATATTAACATCTGAAAATCTTGCTTTTAAAAATAGGAATGACTATTTAGAAAATGAGTTAGTTTTTCTTCATCAAACTAAGAAAGAAAGAGATGATGCTTTGTATGTTAGATATGAAGTGTTAAAATTGAATGAATCTCTAAAAGCTGACTTAGAAAAAGAAAAAGAAATTATAAGAACTTGGACTAACTCTGGCAGAACAACTCATAATTTACTAAGTAGTGGAAACTGGAAAGAGGGCTTAGGTTATGGAGATGATAAAAGTGAGAAAGGAACTGAGAAAATTGAGCCAATTGTTGTTAAATAGACTGCTAAGCCAAAGGTAAATCATGTTAAGTTTGTAGCAAAAACTGTAAATTCTGATTCTGAAAAGATGAAAGGGTCTAGGACAGAAGTCAAAGAAAAGTCAACTTCTGATAAATTACAACAGGATAAACCAGCTGAAGTAAATATAGGCTTAATTACAAAGAAGCAGCTTAAGTATAAGTTGAAAGAGATTAGAAATGTTAACAAGGTAAAGGAAGCTAGGAAAAATAGGAATGATAAGGAAGGTGTGAATAAAAGTAATAACTATATGCCTGTTCCTAATGCTCCTAGAAAGAAATGTTATAACTGTGGAAACTTTAACAATCTTGCTTCTTTTTGCAGGAAAAATAAAGATATAAACTTTTTACCTCCTAGATCATGAGTTAAGAGTCGGTCTGTTAGGTTTAAGCCACAAAATCCTTGTTTTCATTGTGGTAGTTTATGGCATTCCATTTATACTTGTAAGGAATATCATAGTTTGTACTATGATTATTATCAAATAAAACCTTCTTTGAAGAAAGTTAGTATTATCCCTTCTAGTGTAAAGTCTGATGCAAAGTCTGATATAAATTCTGATAAATAGCATGTTAGCATAAACTCTGAAATTAAATTCGCTGCAAATGCTAACAAACTTAAAAAGGTCAAAGGATCCAAGCAAGTCTGGGTCCTTAAAACTAACCAATAGTGGTCTTTGTGATTGCAGGGCAACAGGAAAAATATCCTAGTGTTGGACAGTGGATGTTCAGGACATATGACTGGTAATAAAGCCCTGCTATCAGTCTTTATGGAGAAAGCTAGCCCAGGAGTTTCTTATGGAGATGGCAACATGTGAAAAATTCTGGGATATGACAATATCAATCTTGGGAATGTCATCATTGAAACAGTAGCTCTTGTCTGAGGACTTAAACACAATCTGCTAAGTGTGAGTCAAATCTGTGACAGAGGTTATCATGTGGATTTCTTTGAAGAACACTGTAAAGTTGTAAGCAATTCTACAGGCATAGTGGTTCTGAAAGGTTACAGGCATGGTAACATTTATGAAGCCAGGCTTTCAACAAGTAATGATGGTTCTGCAATATGTCTGTTGAGTAGAGCATCAATTGAAGAAAGCTGGAATTGGCACAAAAGACTCTCTCATTTAAATTTCAACAACATAAATGAGCTTGTAAGGAAAGATCTTGTGAGAGGACTGCCAAAATCAGTTTTTGCTCCTGATGGCCTTTGTGATTCATGTCAAAAGGCAAAATAAAGAAAATCTTCATTCAAGAGCAAAACTGAATCTTCAATTCTTGAGCCTTATCACCTACTGCATGTTGATCTATTTGGTCCAGTCAATGTCATGTCTATTGCAAAGAATAAATATGATATAGTTATAGTGGATGAGTTCACAAGATATATTTGGGTGTATTTCTTGCACAAGAAGAATGAAACTGCATCTACTCTAACTGATCATGTCAAACAGCTGAATAAATTGGTCAAAGATCCTGTTAAAATAATAAGAAGTGATAATGGCACTGAGTTCAAGAATTCAATAATTGAAGAGTTCTGTAAAGAGCATGGAATTAAGCAGGAATTTTCTGCACCTGGAACTCCACAGCAAAATGGAGTTGTAGAAAGAAAGAACAGGACTCTCATTGAAACTGCACGAACTATGCTTGATGAAGCAAAGCTACCAACCTACTTTTGGGCAGAAGCTGTGCAGACTGCTTGTTTTATACAGAATGTTACACTCATAAACAAGCATGGAAAAAAACCATATGAGCTGGTGAAGAAAAAGAAGCCAAATCTGAAATACTTTCATGTATTTGGTTGCAAATGTTTTGTTCTTAAGACTCATCCTGAACAGCTGTCAAAATTTGATTTAAAAGCTGATGAAGGAATCTTTGTTGGATATCCAATTTCCACAAAAGCCTTCAAAGTCTACAATTTAAGAACAAGGGTTGTCATGGAATCTATCAATGTATCTTTTGATGATAAGAAGATTACTGGACTTGAAGATTTCAATGATCATGATCAGCTGAGATTTGAAAATGAAGATTTAAATTCTGATTCTATAAATTCTGATGACTTAAACTCTGATCCTGTAAGTTCTGATGGGTTAAGTTCTGATGTCATTGAAACTGTGGTAACTACTGAAAGAGAAAATGCACCTGTCCAGGGGGAGCAAGCTGAAGATCCTACCACAACTCAAGACTCTCAAGAAACATCAGAACCTGTCACTGGCTCTTCAAGTTCTAATTCATCAAGTTCTGATAAGCCAAGTTCTGATAATTCTGGAAACTCTGATTCTTCAAATCCTGAAGGATACAACTCAAATTCTGAAGTCTCAGAGAGCATAACTACATGGGGAGCATCAAAAATACTGATGGAGACAACATGGATCATGGGGGAGGATCCAGTTCTAGAGAACAACTTCCATCTGCAAGGAAGTGGACTAAATCACATACACCTGACTTAATAATTAGAGATCCTGAAGCAGGTGTCAGAACTAGAACTACAACATCAAATGGATGTCTCTATCATTCTTTTCTATCTTAGACTGAACCAAAGAAAGTGGAAGAAGCTCTTCAAGATGCTGATTGGGTGCAAGCAATGCAGGAAGAGTTAAATGAATTTGAAAGAAATAAAGTCTGGACTCTAGTGCCAAGACCAAAGAACAGATCAATTGTTGGCACAAAATGGGTGTTCAGAAACAAAACTGACAGTGATGGCATAATTACAAGAAACAAAGCAAGGCTGGTTGCCAAAGGCTACTCTCAACAGGAGAGTATTGATTATGATGAAACATTTGCACCAGTTGCTAGATTGGAAGTCATAAGAATCTTTTTGGCTTATGTTGCTCACAAAAAGTTTAAAGTCTTTCAAATGGATGTGAAAAGTGCTTTTCTCAATGGAGAATTGGAAGAAGAGGTATATGTTAAACAACCTCCAGGCTTTGTAGATTCAAAATTTCCAAATCATGTCTACAGGATTGATAAAGCACTTTATGGCCTTAAGCAAGCTCCAAGAGCATGGTATGAGACTTTAGCTCAATTCCTTCTGGAAAGTGGATTTCACAGAGGTACAATTGATAAAACACTGTATTACCTCAACCATGGAAATGACTTACTTTTAGTACATATATATGTTGATGATATCATATTTGGTTCTACAAATGCCAAACTCTGTGAAAGGTTTGCAAAGCTAATGCATTCAAGATATCAAATGAGTATGATGAGAGAACTTAGCTATTTTCTGGGACTTCAAGTCAAGCAAAATGAAGAAGGTACTTTTATCAATCAATCCAAGTACACCAGAAATTTACTGAAGAAATTTGAAATGCAAGACTGTTCAACTGCATCCACTCCCATGGCAACTGCAACCAAGTTAGATAAAGATACTGGTTCATCAGTAGATATTACTAACTATAGAGGTATGATTAGCTCTTTACTCTATTTAACTACAAGTAGACCTGATATCATGTATGCTACCTGTCTTTGTGCAAGATTTCAGGCTGATCTAAGAGAACCTCATCTAATAGCTGTGAAAAGAATTTTCAAGTACCTCAAGGGTACAACTGATCTAGGATTGTGGTATCCTAGAGAATCAGATTTTAAGCTAATAGGTTACTCAGATGCAGATTTTGCAGGATGCAAAATAGACAGGAAAAGCACTAGTGGAAGCTGCCAATTTCTTGGAGGCAGATTGGTTTCTTGGTTTAGCAAGAAACAGAAATCAATTTCCACATCAACTGCAGAAGCAGAATATATTGCTGCAGGAAGCTGTTGTGCACAAATTCTTTGGATGAAGAATCATTTACTGGACTATGGGTTAGAACTTTCTAAAATACCTATTTACTGTGATAATCAGAGTGTTATTGCTATGACAGGTAATCCCGTTCAACATACAATGACAAAGCACATCAGCATCAGGTACCATTTCATAAGGGAACATATGATGGAAGGTACAATGGAATTACATTTTGTTCCAACAGATGAACAACTAGCAGATATCTTCACAAAACCTCTATGTGAAGCTACTTTTACAAGATTGGTAAATGAATTTGGAATGGTTTCAAGTTTTTTTCTCTAAATCTGCTTAGTTTTTATTCTCATGCATCAGACTTTATGATCAGTGTTTACATATTGTCTTATCTTTATGTAATCTGTGCTTAAATTGTAATACATTAAATACTGATTGTTAACTAATGTGGATCTATATACTCTGATAGTGTTTTGAATATTCTGTGACTATTCAATCCAATGAGGATTACTGTGCTACATGCTTACCTAGTAGTCTTTAACATACTAGAAATCCCATGTTTGAGTTAGTTGTTTATGTGGAAATTTATTAACACAAGCAAATTCTGATGTTGAGCTTAGTCAAATTTACTTTGTGTATCTTATTACTAAGTCACAAACTAGATTCTTGCTTCATATCTGTCAAATTCTGATGTCAGTAAATCTTAAGGATGAACCACATGCTTGATAAGCCTCACTTATCTAAAGAAAAGAAAAGAAAATTGAAGTCAGGTACTTATTTGAGATTTAGAGTAAATAAGTGGAAGGTAAGACCCAAGTGCATTGCTGGTATTAAGTTATATGCATTAGAAAAGCAAATGAATTTTTCTTGGTGACTTTTCACATTCTCTGATTACTGGAGAAATACTCTGATAGTAGCATAAATTCTGATAGCAGTTGTGACTCACTTACACTGAAAAGGCATTGTAAAAAGGAATTTCAAAAGATGCATAAAATGAGCACAAATAATTGAGGTGGATTCTTGCATAAATTCATTCTATAGTAGACTTCATTATTAATGACAGATTTTAAGCACTTTTCTTAGTTATGCCGTATTTCTAAGATGTACTGAAGTTTATCAGACTTTGATCTTTATATGATATTTTGCTAAATGCACACACTCTCACTCCATATGAATAATGAAAATTACAGTGGTGATTAAGTTGTTTTAGATAAACAATTAAGTGTTATTTGCATAAATTCTGAGGACAAGTTCTGATGGAAGTTCTGATAATTAAACTCTGAAGAAATAAGTCAGTATTTGTATGAAGAATAACAGAAACAAACATTTACTTTTTGAGTACAGAAGCCATGTTCTGATGATTGTTAAAATCTGATAATAGTCAAGTTCTGATATTAAATCCTGATAGAAACTCTGATGCTTACGTGACATTATTTATTTACTTGACTTATTTGTGGTAAATACTATAACAGTCATATTTTATCAGAATATAATTAGGTGAGATAAAAAAGTCATAATCATTTAGTAAGTGGGAAGCGTGCTTTCCATGAAACACTGCATGTGCACATTTATTACTGCTCAATACCCGTGCCCACTAATATTGTTTTGACTAATGATATGCTTCCAGGTGTCTAAAGTCTGTTCTGCTTCAATCATAACAGTTGTCAAAAAGAGAGTATATATATGGGAGTTAAAAGATTTTATAATCTTTTACCTACTTTTCTTTCTCTAATCTCTCTTATTCTCTCTCTCTCTCTAATATTCTCTGAAGTTTTTTTTCTTATAGGACTTTTATCAAACACCTTGTGCACATTATATTTTCTCACTTATTTTTCACAGAAATGGCACCAAAAGACATTGTTTTCAATGGTGCTAAGTTTGTTCCCAACAACTACTTGGTTATTCTTAGCAAGGGTGAAGCTCCATCAGAACTTCACTTCATTCAGGACTTCCTTGCTAACTCTGAGATTGGGTATGCTTTGACCCAACCAGAAGCAATCTCTGGAACTCAAGTGCTGGAGTTTTGGAGAAGTGGCATCTATGATGATGGTGGTGCTCATGGGTCCCCAAGTATTATCTTTTCAACAGGGGAGGATGAGCATGTAGTGACTTTGGCTACAGTTCGACAGGCTTTACATTTGCCAGAAAACTGTGTCTACAGTTCAACAGTTGAGGCACCAGCTCTTCAACAGATGATGGCCAATATGGGGTATGAAAAGACTTTGGCAAAGCTGGGTCAATTGAAGAGACCTCACATAAGGAGGGAATGGAGTTTCTTCTTTGACTGCATCACAAAGGCCTTTGCTAACAAATGTTCTAATTTTGATGCAATCTTAATTCTCAGTCAACAAATCGGGTATGCTCTCATTAATCAAACTCATTTTGATTATGCAAGTGCTATTTTAGGATTTATTGGGGATAGGATGACAGTAGATAGAAATACAGTTTACTTTGCTTGATTCTGTCAGCTTATTATAGTTTTTGTTGCTCTGATGCACCCCAACTAGCAAGTGAGTTAATTGAACCATTTAAACTTGCTAAGAGAGCCTTTACTGACTTATTATCTACTGATAATAAGAAGACTATTTTGAGACCCCTAAAAATTCCTACATCTGTCAAACAAGTCTTGGTAAATTCTGATCCAGCCACTTATGTTGCCTTATATCCTGATGTTCAACCAACCCAATCTCCATCAGCACCTCCAACAACTACACAACCAACCACCTCTCAACCTCAAACAACTCAACCTACCATCAGAACTTACTTCCAACCATCAGCTCAATCTTCACAACAACAACCATCTGCTCAAGCATCAAGATCCAAACCTTCTAAGAAGGCAAAGTCTGTTCCTCAACCTCCACCAAAGAGAAGGAAGATGATTCTTAGAGATAAATCTGATAGTGAAGAGGAAACACATGTTCATGCATCAGAACATGTGACTGTTGAAGCTGAAACTGTGGTTTTTCAGAAAGAAACAGAAGCTGAAGGGTCAAACCAACAGATAAATGTTGAAGCTGAGGGTTCAGGAAATTTGAAGAGAAAGAGAACTGCTAGTTTTGATGCTCAAGCAACTCCTTTACTATCAAGGAGATTGAAGAAAATGAGGGCTATGAGGCATTTGGCTAGGCCTTCATCAGAAGATATTGAAGAAGCTGAGGAAGGGGATCAGGAATCTCTGATCTCAAAAGAGCCAATTTTCATTGAATCCCTTCCAGAAACAAAAGACACTGTTCCTGATACAGTGCTCACCCCTCCTGTCTCTCCAATAAAAGCAACAGATGATGCTGAAGAACAAGCAACAAGTTCCGAAATAGATATTCACAATCTGAATATTCCTACTGTTCTTTATCTAGAAGCTCCTATAACAGGTCAGACATCTCCAACTCATTCTCCAATCTTAAATGCTGAGATACCATCCACACCAATTCTTGATCAGGAACCTGAAGATCAGAATTTAGATGAGGTAGTTCCAGAATCTCCCATTGCCTCACATACACTTGTCTTATCAGAGAATGATGAGTCTTCTTCCAGTACTGGAGATAGTGTTTCTGTTGATACTCCAGCTCCCATTCTAGTAAAGGAGGTGTTGGATTTTAATCGCAGCGGAGGCATGGTAAAACACTTTTACACATATAAAATCCAAAATAAAAGCATATAAATCATGGTAAAAACATAGGGATCGATTACTAACCTTTAATAGCGATCCAAAAGCAACGATCGGAGATCCTTAGCAGCTGCTCCTCAAACGTGAAGCACTCCACCGGTATCCACCAAGAAAATGACGTTAAGGAGGAGGAGGAGGTGGAGAGAATTTGGTTTTCTAAAACTTTTGGGTTTTTGGGTTCGAATCAAAATAGGGTTTATAATAGTATATTTATAGGCAAAATTTTCAGCTGAAATTTTCCCATAAATATTATTATTATTATCCCATTTATTATTCTCATTAATAATTAAAACACCTTTTAATTATTAATCCTTTTTCTAAACACTTTAGAAATAATTCTCTCTCTTGATTTAATTTCCAAAAATTAAATCCTTAATTAATAATATTAAGAACTTTTCTTAATTAATTTATAATCAATTAAATCTCATTTAATCAATTATTAAATTTTCCAATTAATTATTTATTTCACAAATAAATAATTATTAGTCATTATTAATTAATTCCTCCACCATTAAATCATTCTCTTTTTATGGTGTGACCCTGTAGGTTCAATATTAAGCCGGTAGTAGAAATAAATAATAATAAAACTATTTTATCATTATTTATATAAATTCTCTAACTTATTAAATATGATTAATTAATTAATCACATTTATTCTATATCGTGAGGGATACTTCTCAGCATATCGCGACTATCCGGATAATATGAATTCACTGCTTAGAATACCAAGAACCTATTCAGTGAATAGTTACCGTACAATAAACTCCTTCTTCCCTACAATATCCCGATTAAATACAAGGCATGGATCTCGTGTCAAGCCTATCTAATTCGATCACTTGCTTACCATTTACTATGCGTAGTTCTATGCAAATTAGAAACTCTTTTCTAATTTCAATCACTCTGGCCAGAGATTCCTGAACTAGCATAAGTGGATCAGCCTTGAACATTCGCTTTCTTCACTGGAAGGGGTAGATCCTATATTGATCATATACTATCTTCGTGTACAAATTCCTATACCCAGTAGAGCTCTAATAATTGTCCCTGGAGACTAAGAACTAAACCAAAGCATAGTTCAGTGTACACAAGATGACTATGATGACCTCAAGTCTAAGGATACTTGTACAACTATCACTATGTGAACAACTGCTGACACGTGAGTGAACTCCATCAGTTGTTCAGTTGTGCGAGTCATGTTCAGTGAACTTATTCTATAATAAGCACCTACATACTAGCTATAGTGTCACCACACAAATGTCTATGAGAACAGACATCCTTCATAATGAAGCAAGCATAGTATGTACCGATCTTTACGGATTATTAATTACCAGTTAGTAATCCTACGACCAGGAACTATTTAAGTTTAGAGTTATCATCTTTTAGGTCTCACTATTATGATCTCATCATAATCCATAAAAAGCTTTACTCTAAACTATGGTATATCATATTTAAACACTTAAATAGATAGAGCCCGTAATAAAAACAAAACAAGTCTTTTATTAATATCAATAAAATCAAAACAGATTACATAAAAAGTTATTCCTAAATCCTAATACCTGATCGGACTTAGGACATATTCCTTTCAATCTCCCACTTGTACTAAAGCCAATCACTCTGGTATCTAATACCCATCTTGTCTTTATGACGATCAAAGTGACTTTCATAAAGTAGCTTTGTGAGTGGGTTTGCTATGTTGTTATGTGTGTCAACTCTAATTCAATACAATATAAGAAATGTTACCGCGCTCCCACTAACCCTTTTGTAGATAGATGGTTCATCTACGTTTTTCATAAAATCAAACTCTTTGATTGTCTCATCAAAACGTATGTTCCATCTACGAGAAGCTTGCTTTAAACCACATATGGTTCACAGTAGCTTACACACTAGGTTTTCATTTTCCTCGGAAAGAAAACCATCTGGCTATTTGCCAGATCTCATAGTTGTAGTAAGCAGCAATCGTAAGCAAAATCCGAACTGATTTTAACAGGGCTACAGGTAAAAAGGTTTCATCAAAGTCAATCCATTGCCTTTGTTTGAATCCTTTTGCCACAAGCCTGGCCTTATAGGTCTCCACCTGGCCATCTGCTATAATCTATCTTTTGTATACCGTATACATAGATTCTATTCTGCATTTCATGGCACTATGCCATTTCTCTGAGTCAACACTATTCATAGCCTCATTATAGGTCACAGGGTCGTCATCATCAATGATCGACAACTCATTGTCATTCTTAATGACAAGGCCATATTACCTCTCAGGTTGGCGAGACACTCTCCCTGTTCTATGAATGGGCTGTTCCACAAAAGGTTGTTCAGTCAGAACAGGTGTTTCCACTTGATCCGTAGTAGTTTGTGCTTCTTGAACTTCATCAAGTTCAATTTTGCTCCTACTGTTTCCTTCAAGGATAAACTCCTTTTCCAAGAAGGTAGCATGTCTAGAGATAAACACCTGATGATCGGTGTAAAAGTAATACCCTAAAGTCTCTTTAGGATATCCCACAAAACTACATTTTACGGATCGATATTCCAGCTTATCTGGGTCAACTTACTTGACATAAGCTGGACATCCCCAAATCTTAACGTGTTTAAGACTCAGTTTCCTTTCTTTCCATATCTCATACGGAGTTTGAGGAACAGATTTGGAAGGCACCTTATTCAGTAAATATGCTGAGGTTTCCGATGCATAACCCCATAGGAATACTGGAAGATTTGCATAGCTCATCATGGACCGAACTATGTCTAACAAAGTTCGATTTCTCCTTTCAGATACCAATCTGGAGGCGTCCACTGGGAGACTATACCATTTACTTTGAGATAATCCAGAAACTCTCCATTCAAGTATTCACCACCTCGATCTAATCGAAGAATTATAATACTATGTTTGGTTTGTTTCTCCACTTCATACTTATATTCTTTGAACTTTTCAAAGGCCTCAGACTTGTGTTTCATCAAACACATATCCGAATCTAGATCTATCATCTATGAAAGTAATGAAGTATGAAAATCCACCCATGGCTTGCTTAGACATTGGTCCACATACATCTGTGTGTACCATTCCTAGCAAATTTACAGTCCTCTCTCCATGTCTACCAAATGGAGACTGCAGTGCCACTATAAAGTGAGATTTTCATCATCCCTTTTCTTTTATTAGTTTGTTCAATCTGAAGTAAATTATGTCACATATATACAGACCATTATTTAAAGCACTACGTCCATAAAGAATATTATCTCTAAGAATAGAACATTCATTATTCTCAATAATAAATGAAAATCCAGCCAAGTCTAACATGGGAATAATATTCCTCACAATCGAGGGAACAAAATAACAATTATTTAAAACAATAGTCTTACCCGTAGGCATATGTAAATGAAATGATTCTACATCTTCAGCAGCAACTCTTGCTCCATTTCCCATCAGTAGAATCACCTCATCTTCCTCAAGAGTCCTACTTCTCCTTGGTCCCTGCAACAAATTGCAGATTTGAGAACCACATGCGGTATCTAATACCCAAGTAGATTTAATGGCATATTCACTTCTATCATGAACATACCTGAACCAGAAGCGGTAGTCTCACTACCCTTCTTCTTCTTCAATTCTGCAAGGTAAACCTGGCAGTTCCTCTTCCAGTGCCCCACCTTGTTACAGTGAAAGCAAACAACTTTGCTCTTGGGGTCTTCAGCTTTTGGTGGAACCGGCGTTTTCTCACCTACTTTCTTCTTCTTGGAAGAGTTCCTCTTCCTTTTCTTAGGATTGGAACCTTCACCAATTAGAAGAACAGAACTCTTCTTAGGGGGAAAATTTGATTCCGCAGTCTTCAACATGTTGTGGAGTTCAGGCAGGCTGACATCCAACTTATTCATGTGAAAGTTCACAACAAACTGCGAGAACGAACTCGGAAGCGATTGCAAGACCAAGTCTTGGCTCAGCTCCCCATCCATGGCAAAACCAAGTTGTCCAAGACGTTCAATCAAATTGATCATCTTAAGTACATGGTCATTCACAGATGATCCCTCAGACATCCTACAACCGAACAGCTCCTTCGATATCTCATATCGAGCTGTCCTCCCCGCCACATCATACAACTCTTGTAGATGCATTAGGATAGAGTGAGCATCTATATGCTCATGTTGCTTCTGTAGCTCAATGTTCATGGAAGCTAGCATGATGCATTGTGCAACATTTGCATCATCTATCCACTTACGATACACAACATGTTCATCATTATGTGCATCACTAGCAGGTTCAGTAGGCTTAGGTGAGTCAATCACGTATTCCAGCTTCTCAATCCTGAGAACAATTCTCAAGTTTCGAAGCCAGTCAGCATAATTAGGACCAGTCAATTTGTGAGCATCTAGTATGCTCCTGAGTGATAGTGCAGAAGACATAATGTATATTGTAAATTTGTAAATGATAAACACATAACAACACTTAGCAAATATTCGATTTCATTTTAAAATACTATATTAATCGGGTCTTTATTCATAAGTGGCTCCCACTAGTTTATCTAATTTATTCAACCCCCTACGTGAAAAATTAAGCATTCATAATGCTAGTGGGAATAGGGATCCTACATTCCATTACACAACCCCGGCTGTGGCACGAAACGAAATGTAATGTTCAATAGGCAGACAACTCTTGTCAATTACATCTAATGATATTCCCTAATCAAACTTTAGCCTCTTGAATAATTGAGTCACGGCCGTGGCACGCTATTTTTGGCTAACATAGAAAAAGGGTAGGATTCCGTTCCCAACTCAATATTCTAAGTCAAGTCTAACCCAACATTCCGTACAATTGAATCGGTCCCCAAAGGCCCATGGTTGTGGCACGTAACGACCTTTAGATTCTTATTCAATGTACACATCTCTATGTAATAGACAAGTATTTCTTATTTCGAAATCAAAGCCCTCGGCTGTGGCACGAAACGACAATGATTTAAAAATAAGAACTACTTTCTATCATGTTGGAAGGCTATGACCGACACAAGCCCGTTGTGTCATTGGCCAATTACTACTTGATATTATTTAATTTTAGAGGGATTATATTACGTTACAATCATAAACATATTATAAAGAGATTCTTCCTTTTAAATTAAATATTTCAAATCGATAATCAATAATCAGATGATTCCCAGATCGGGTGGAGCATTATCAAGAGGCGTCACTTAATAACCCTTTCTTACAGATAGAAATCTGTTGTTGACAGAATCATCCTTTCTCTCATATCGAAAATTCATATTCAATTACGTGTTTCACAAACACAAGAATCTCATGATTGTATTCATAATATTGTTATTAAGGTTATGAAACAATTTCACTATACTAGGTTGTCTAACAAATGCCTTATGTTCATTCAAGTTCACCTAAATCTATCATTGCATGATAAACTAAGCATATATCACATATATAAACATGAATAAATATCAAGGTAGGCATGTTACATCATCTAGTATATAGGTCTAAGCATTATACATCTCTATGTATCACATGAAGCATTTAAAAGCAATTAAAACAGTCAAACATAGCTTTAAAACACTTTCGGAAATATAAACAGTTCAAAACTTTTATATAAACTAAAATTGATCACTCCATTAGATCCGTCTCAGAAAAACGAATCCAACGGTATATTGCACGCCTAAAACGGAGTTACGAAACTCCCAGAAAATCAATTTTAATTTGGACAGTCGGGCTGTAATGCATTACAGGAACGCGTTACAAGCCCTGTAACGCATTCCGGTGATGCGTTACAAACCTTTTAACCCATTAAAAGGTGTAACGCATTCCGTGAATGTGCCACAGGGTGTAACGCATTCCCGGAATGCGCGACACCCCCTTTCTGCGTGTGCTGCACGCGCCTGTCATAACAGCCGCCTGACAGCCTGTTCCTCTTCTGCCGTTTTCTCTTTTCTATCATTGGTCACCGTGCCGCCGTACTACCTCTGTCTTCTTTCTCCGTGCAATCAACAGAATGTGCAGACAAGCAGATAACAGAAGTACAGATATAAACATATATATATATACTTTATATACATATATTTACTTATTTAATTACGAATTTTAATTGAAACAACTTCAAAAATTCATAATAAAAAATCTATACATCATAAAATTATGAAAAAAATACCCAGACGATCTATAACACTTGTAGAACCCAGATCAACATTCAAAATTATTCTTAGAAACAATTTCTCATCCGACAAAATTAATCCATAATATAACTTGTAAAAATTATAATTAATTCATACAAGCACATAAAATTCTGAAATTTTTACCACAGATCTATATGCATAGAACCTATGCTCTGATACCAATGTTGGATTTTAATCGCAGCGGAGGCATGGTAAAACACTTTTACACATATAAAATCCAAAATAAAAGTATATAAATCGTGGTAAAAACATAGGGATCGATTACTAACCTTTAATAGCGATCCAAAAGGAACGATCGGAGATCCTTAGCAGCTGCTCCTCAAACGTGAAGCACTCCACCGGTATCCACGAAGAAAACGACGTTAAGGAGGAGGAGGAGGTGGAGAGAATTTGGTTTTCTAAAACTTTTGGGTTTTTGGGTTCGAATCAAAATAGGGTTTATAATAGTATATTTATAGGCAAAATTTTCAGCTGAAATTTTCCCATAAATATTATTATTATTATCCCATTTATTATTCTCATTAATAATCAAAACACCTTTTAATTATTAATCCTTTTTCTAAACACTTTAGAAATAATTCTCTCTCTTGATTTAATTTCCAAAAATTAAATCCTTAATTAATAATATTAAGAACTTTTCTTAATTAATTTATAATCAATTAAATCTCATTTAATCAATTATTAAATTTGCCAATTAATTATTTATTTCACAAATAAATAATTATTAGCCATTATTAATTAATTCCTCCACCATTAAATCATTCTCTTTTTATGGTGTGACCCTGTAGGTTCAATATTAAGCCGGTAGTAGAAATAAATAATAATAAAACTATTTTATCATTATTTATATAAATTCTCTAATTTATTAAATATGATTAATTAATTAATCACATTTATTCTACATCGTGAGGGATACTTCTCAGCATATCGCGACTATCCGGATAATATGAATTCACTGCTTAGAATACCAAGAACATATTCAGTGAATAGTTACCGTACAATAAACTCCTTCTTCCCTACAATGTCCCGATTAAATACAAGGCATGGATCTCGTGTCAAGCCTATCTAATTCAATCACTTGCTTACTATTTACTATGCGTAGTTCTATGCAAATTAGAAACTCCTTTCTAATTTCATTCACTCTGGCCTGAGATTCCTGAACTAACATAAGTGGATCAGCCTTGAACATTCGCTTCCTTCACTGGAAGGGGTAGATCCTATATTGATCATACACTATCTTCGTGTACAAATTCCTATATCCAGTAGAGCCCTAATAATTGTCCCTGGAGACTAAGAACTAAACCAAAGCATAGTTCAGTGTACACAAGATGACTATGATGACCTCAAGTCTAAGGATACTTGTACAACTATCACTATGTGAACAACTGCTGACACGTGAGTGAACTCCATCAGTTGTTCAGCTGTGCGAGTCATGTTCAGTGAACTTATTCTATAATAAGCACCTACATACTAGCTATAGTGTCACCACACAAATGTCTATGAGAACAGACATCCTTCATAATGAAACAAGCATAGTATGTACCGATCTTTGTGGATTATTAATTACCAGTTAGTAATCCTACGACCAGGAACTATTTAAGTTTAGAGTTATCATCTTTTAGGTCTCACTATTATGATCTCATCATAATCCATAAAAAGCTTTACTCTAAACTATGGTATATCTTATTTAAACACTTAAATAGATAGAGCCCGTAATAAAAACAAAACAAGTCTTTTATTAATATCAATGAAATCAAAACAGATTACATAAAAAGTTATTCCTAAATCCTAATACTTGATTGGACTTAGGACATATTCCTTTCAGGAGGCACTTCTTGAAAAGTTTGTTGAGCAAGCTGCTCCTATTCCATGGGAAGATACTCACAGAGGTGTGGAGTGGACCAAGAAGTGGAATGAAACTGATTTCATTCCAAGCTCCAAAGTACTGACAAACCATATTGGAAAAGCTGATGAGTTGCTCACAAATTCTGATTTCAAGACACAACTCAAAGTCACAGCACTGTCTACCAAAAATCTTCAAGGTCTACACTCTGCTACTCAAGAAAAGGTTGACAAGCTTCTTGAAAAAGCTGAAAAGCTAGATATGGAGACCAAGCTTGATAAAAAGAGGTTTATCAGACCTATTTATGAAAAGGTTGAAGCAATTGAGAAAGTTCAGGAGAAGCAACATGCCCAAATTACTGAGGTCCCGTAAAATCAAGCTTCTCAAAAAGCTCAATTGGATGAAATCCAATCTTCAGTTGAACTTCTTCTTCTTCTCTCTCTTTTATTACCTGATGATGCCATAAAAGGGGAGATGATAGTTAAGTCCAAATGCTCTAATGATCGAGTACTGAAGAAGAAAGATGATGACGTCGATGATCAGGGAAATCCTAGCAAGGGTAGAGGTCAAGTTCAAGGTAAAGAGCACAACAACAAGGTTTCTTCTAGGAAACTAATTACTGATGCAAGCAAATCTTCTATTCAAAAGAAGACAAGTTCTGAAGCTGCTCAAACTCAAAATCTGATAGCAAGTTCTGATAATCAAAATCTGATATCAAGTTCTGATGAGCAAAGTCTGATGACAAAGCCTGATGTTCTGATACAAGGTGGAAGTCAAGACTCTCAAAAGTTTATGCAAACTCTGGAGCTCAAGGGAAAGCAGACTACTGTCAACTACAAAGATCCCAAGATTCATACACTTGATGAGGAAATTGCTAGAAGATTATTTCTGAAGCATAATCCCGGAATGGATTTAGAAAATCTCATGGCGGACGAAGCTAGATTTAAAGTTGAAAAGACAAATCTAAAGTTTAAAGCTTCGGTTGCAAAGAAACCTCCAAAGCCTAAGGTAAAAGGCATTGTGATCAAGGAGAAGTCAAATACTGAGGCATCAAAGCCCAAGACTAGATCACAGACTGAGATTGATCCCAAAGATAAAGGGAAAAGAAAAGTTGATGAACCAACCAAGCCACTGGAGATGAAAATTCCTCAAATCCTGATGAAACCAGTGTGTAAAATGGTTCAAGTTACTGATGATACTCTTGCTGAAGATAAAGATGTTCAAACTCTGAAAAGAAGGAAGATTTCTGAAGACAAAGACAACCTCTGACAGAGCTCAAGTTGTTCGGAGTAAAGAACTACAAGCTACAACAGAAACAGCAAGTTCTGATAAAGTCATCAAGACATCAACCTCTGGCAGTGCTCAAGTTGATTTAGACAAGATGGAAGTAGCTGATAAAAAGAAACTTATATGGAAAAATGTCAAACCATCAGATCCAAAGAAAAGCCAATTGTTGTCTACTTTTATGACTATTAGGTTAAATGCTAGAGAACCAAGAGACAGGGCTGGACTAGGTTTCGATAAAGCTAAGATCAAGACAGGAGTTGAAGTTGCTACTAAGATCCATTTTTATTGACTGACAGACCTCTTGAAGATGTTACACAGAAACACCTTGATAAGGTTATCTCTGTTCAAGTGGTACTGGATGCTCATGACAAGCAAAATGTCAAGGAAAATATGATTCTATTTATTGAAGATGGAAGGACATATCAGATGTCAGAATCAGATGTGATAAACAAATCACTGAAATAACTTCAATTCTTTCATTACCTTTTAGAGGTAAAGTCTGATATTACCAGGAGATGGTCAAATTTCATATTGAAGACCATAAGAGATAAAGCTAGAATTTATGGTTCAAGGGTTACATAATTCATTCCTAATATTGTTGAAGATGATGGAAGTGAGATTCCAATGAAGAAGGATTCTGCTAAACTTGAAGTGATACTGAAAGAGAAATGTCTATGCTACAATAAAGATTCTTCTCATCCTAGGGTAATAAGACTGGATGATGGTTTAGAAAGAAACCATATCTCTGCTCTAAGGACTGCAATCTACCAGATTGGAAGTTAGAATGAAGAGATGAAGCAAGTCAAGACTACACTATCTCAAGTCCTGAGGATTAAAGAAGAAAAGCTGATATCAAACTTTGTCAAGAATCACTTTGGATTCAGATTGACTCAGTGAGATTGATAAAAGCTACAAGGACTGTAAGTTGTAGTTAGTTATCTAGTTAAACTCTTATTTGCATTTGTACTTAAATGTTTTTGACATCATCAAATCTATTAACTTGTATATTTTGCATAATTTACAAGTTGGGGGAGATTGTTAGATATATTTGAGATGTCATGTCTAATATAATTTGTGTTTAGTTTTCAAAACTTAACAACATGACAAATCAGGACTTACTGGAAGTCATAACTTAATATCAGAACTTAAGGTCATATCAGAACTTAAGTGCGGGAAGACTTTTAGATAAAGAATGAAGCTGATTTACAGGAGAAGATCGAGACTAAAACAATTGAAGATATGCATGGAAAGAGTTAAAGGACTAGAATACTTGTAGAAGATATCTGATTGATATATTTTAGGAGACAAAATTGTATTCCATATCAATTAGAATATATCTTGTAACTATGTAATATATAAACACAGACTTAAGGTTTACACTATATGTGTTATCGTTATCAAGAAGATTATACATTATAACCTAGCAGCTCTTAGTGATATTTGTTCATCACTGAGAGAGAACACAGTTCTTATTATAACAGAATTTATTCAATATACTTGATTTTTGTTACATACTTGTGTTAAATCGATTTGATTGTATAATCACTATATTCAACCCCCTTCTACAGTGTTGTGTGACCTAACACATAGACATAAAAATCTTAACTGTAATTGTGTGACTTGTTTTCCAAGAATTATGTGAGCCCTGATCCCTACAAATTGGGTACGTAAGCACCTTGTATGATTGTATGAATTGACACTCGACAAAGAGTAAGAGAAATAACCATTCTCTATTCATTTATTGAAGAATCATCATACAAACCCAACCACCACCACAAACAACCTTCCTCCGCCACCAAACACCATTCCCTAGATTTTTTTTTGGACACGAACCTCCAAATTATTGTTATACCAAATTATCCCTACAACAAGAGTATTTATCATTACCACAACAGTGTCAAACTGTTAACACGTCTCAAATGAATATACCTTAACATTCATACGGTTAGATCGTCGAAAAAATAATTTTAAAAAATTATATGGTTAGTGGGGTACAATTGTACGAATCCCATGTTAGGGAATTGTGCTTTTATCAGATTTTTCAATTCATGTTACGCAAAATGAATTATAATTTATTTTATAATTTTCTCATATGAATAGAATCAATATATCTTAACATCTGTACGGTTGACTCGTTGAATAAATCATTTTAAAAAATTATTTTCTTAGCTGAGAATGAATCTCGTGTTACAGAGTAATACTTTTACTATATTTTCAATTCCTGTCATGCAAGATAAATTTAATTTCTTTTGATAATTTTTTCATATAACTGTGTTAGGTCCCGTATGAGGGCTATGTTAAGCTATAATGGGGTTGAATAGCTTAATTACCAATTTAAAATTTATTATGGCGTTTTAAAATAATTTTATCCCTTTTTAAAACTTTACCGAGTGGTTATGCAGTTTATATATGCGGAAAATAAAGTGCAAGGAAAGAAAATACCACACGGCGATTTTATCCTGGTTCGTGATGGCGCAACATCTAATAGATTCGCTCACCCCTACTCTAGTCCCCGAGCTCCTCTCCCGGACTCAGGATTTTCTCTTAATATAAACTCGCTCCTTTAGTAGGCGGAGAAGCCTTTACACCCTTATAAATATTTATCTTGGTGCGTAACACAAGGGTCACCACCTCAAAATAAATGCAATTCCTACACAACTTATCTTAGACAATAAGTCCCCGCTATCTCTTCAAAGTTGATGTAGATCCCTTGTGTGGACTTGGCTTCCTTAGCTTTCATCGGTCTCGGATCTTAATATCCAGTCTTGGGTCTTTCCTCTTCTTCACGGTGCAAATACAACTAACTCCCCGCTAATGTGTATGAGACTTGGGTGTTAGAACGAAGATCACCTCACGTCACCTCACCTCACTGCGAAACTAATAAGACAATCCACAAAACACAAAGTATAGAGAAAATATGTGTTGAACTAGTATGTTACGGTACTAGCCCAAAAGATAGTATAATATTCAAATAAGAATATTAATACTCTATGTGTATACTTGACTTGAGAAATTAAATGTTATATCAAGTATACTTTTGATTACTCCGTCTCTATGGATTATATGTTAATCGGAGTAATATAAGAAGTCCTTTATATGTATAATCAATATGGATTATGACTTCTTTGATATTCAAGCTCAATACATATACTTAACTCGAAATATATATTTATATGTCAAGTATACTTATGATTACTCCGTCTTTGTAAAATATATGTTTATCGGAGTAATAAGAAGTCTTGTATATATGTATAAACACTATGGCTTATGACTTTTTTTGTATTCTTCTTCTTTCGATTATGTATTTATGGATCGAAGAATACTTTGGTTACAATCTCGGAATTGTACCCATCCTTTTAAGCTCTTAGGCTTATGGATTTAGTATACTCATGATTTGACGATTGTGTGGTCAAAGTATACTTTTAACTTCAAGCAACTTTATGGGTTCTATGATTCTTAGCAAAGGTCCAAAAAATAGAAGTGCAAGTAATTGGCTTCGAATTTGTGCTCTTGAAGTTTAGGTGGATGATTACAAAGTTTACTATTGATCGACTTATAATCCCCCGGAACACTGAAGATGCAATAAGGGGTTATACGTGATACCTTTCTTAATGATACTATATACACGAACTATGTGTTGACCAAGATCGAGATAAATGAAATGTAAAGTATTTGGTCAACTCGTGTGATTAAATCTACCTTTGAAGCTTAGACGGATGATTACGAAGTTTATATATATCGAATAAAAACCCCACGGAACACTAAGGTGCTAGAAGGGGATTATACGATATCTTTCGTAATTGGACTATATACACGAACTATGTGTTGGCCAAGATCCAAATAATAGAAGTGCGAGTAATTCGCCGGAAAAATTCGCCGGAGGTTCGGCCGGATTTTGGCACTATGGACGAACTTGGGCAGCCCTTTGGGAGGCCGGAAAGTGGTGGTGGATGAGTTCACTTGGTGGGAACAAGCTTGGTTGGGTGAAGCTAAGCTTGGATATCAAAAACCTTAAATATATGTGTATATATTTAAGAGAGAGAAGGTTTTTGAGATGAAGTGTGTGTATAGAATTTGAAAAAGATGAAGAGAGGCACTTCTTGAAAAATTCCCAAAAAGTATATGGCTCTTTAGCTTGGTTAAAATGGGTTGGGGTGGGGGTTTATTTATAGAGGAAGTTGGGTGGAATGAATGGTTGAGATTTGAGAAGGAATGGATGGTGGATGGAGTGTATCACATGGATTGATGACATGGCAAGTAGGTTGTGTTTCTTTGAAAGTGGGACGGAAGCACAAGCTAGTATTCATTCAAATCTCAGCTGATATATATATATATATATATTAAATATATATTTTCCTTTTCTTTTAATCATTCTTTAATTACTTTAATTAAGGACTAATCACCATTAATTATGACCACCCCAAAAACTCTTAAAACAATATCATAAAAAAAATATGATAATTTCCTAAATATTATAAAATGAAGTCTGGTCAATAATGGTCAATGGAGCTAGGTCAAACGTGGTCAACTGTGGGACAAACTGCCTCGAAATTCGTGCCCGGACAAAAATTCTCGAAACGCTACAAAATTTTTACCAGGCATATAAAATACCATTTAAGTGATTGTAATAACTCGAATTTTTGAGACCTTGTAAAATCGTTTAATGAATAGTAACCCTGACAGACGGGGAAAACATTTTAGCCCACACTATGTAGTGCATGAGAAAATGAGTTTCAGAGTTGATATTATGATTATACGTACCAAATGAGTGTATGTAAACACTATTAATTTTCGAAAAAAATGAAATTTGAAAAACGACCATATTTACGAATCATCGAGGATTACGGGAATCATAATATATCCACAAATTTAAAACCCTGCAAATTTATATCCAAGTATGATAATTCAAAACATAAGGAATAAATACGAAAGGATTTGCGTCGCGAACCGTTTACGAGAAATTATTACGAAAATGTTTAAACGACCGAGCGAACGCGTAAACGATTAAATAAACGTAACTCACTAACTAACCATGATAGAAAAGTAACAATGGATACTTTATCAAATAGTAAGCTAAGGCATAGGATGATCAACAAAGGGCTAGCAAATAGTAAGCTAAAGAGCTAAGTTAAGTAGCTTAGCTTGTAAACTACAAAGGCTAGCTAGTTTTGTCTCAAGATTTGGCAACCAAGATCAAATCCTAGGATATATACTAAGGAATAAAAATCAACTACAAGATATCACCACATTATTTCAAGAAGCTCCCAAGAAGCAATACAAAAACTCTCTCCCCCATTTATTTAGTTTCATTCGGCCCTTTTCTAGAAAATAAAGAAATCAAAATCAAATCATCAAGCTCTAGCCATGGATAAATCCTCCCATTAATTCTCAAGCTTCCTACCAACCGAACAAAGGTAAGATAAATATTTGAGCTCTTTTTATATAGGTTTGATGGGTGAAATAATATCAAGAAAAATGATAGTGAAATAGTATGAATAGTAACTTTTGTTTTGTTTCTTGATTTTAATGGTTGTTTTAGGTTCCAAAAACCTTAATAAGCACTCCCAAGACTTCACCATCATCAAGAACACATCTCAAGCTCTCAAGAAAGGTATAAATATTTGACCCAACCTTATTTAAGATTTAAGTTCAAGATCCTTTTAGAACATAGTTGTAAACCAAGTTTTGGTGGAAGTATTGTTGTAATCTTGATGTTTAAGCTAAGTAGATTTAAGGTTGATTGTTGTTGCCTCAAGAAAATGATGTTCTTGAGAGGAGTTAGTGTGGTGATGATGATATGTTTATTGTTGGTGGTAGTATAAAGATTTAAGGCGTAAACGAAACTCCGATCATAACCGTAATCTCGTTAAAATGAACAAAACATAACTTTAAGTTTCTGCAGAAAGTACCGAAGATGTAAACTGTAGTTTCTTGAAAAATAACCCTTGATTATAATAGAAAATTTTATAAGGATCGTTTAGGCGCTTGAATCGCTTGATTCGATTTACGGATCAAAAGTTATGGCCGTTTTACTAAAAGTGATTTACGCGACAAAAACTGCTACGAATTACGAACTTTGAAAATAAAAAGGATCGACTTAAAAATGTTCGTAAATCATGAAATTTTTACAAAGAGTATTAAATTGAGTTTCCTAGATGCCATATAAATTTCAAGTGAAAATAATGAATTTTCAAGTTTATAAAAATATCGGAGCCGAGACCACGCGATTAGAAAATCGTAGAATCCATAAGAGGAGCCGACGATGGAAAATGAAACAGACATATGATACTTTGAAAAAGGAAGCGGCCATAATGTGAATAAGGACTTAAAGAGATAATAAGGGTAATATAAGATGAGAGGGTGCATAATAAGTAGCGCATGAGTGCGAGTCACCGTAAATTAGAACGGGTCCTAACCAAATAAATTGTATTTATGATTATAGATTTCCGAGCGGAACCTAGAGCATTCTCCACCTCGAGATACCCAGGCAAGTTTACGAACCCAACTCCATTTACTGTTGTGTTGTGAAAGGATTATTTTATTATCATTGCATAAATACCATGCTTGCCATGATACGTAATAATTGAATTTTTTGCATAATGTAGCGATGTTGTACGATAAGTATGTATCGTAGAATGTTTAATTCCGCTTTAGGCGTGACGTATAAGTATAAGACCGAGAGTCGGTCGGGATTTTAAGATAAAAACCCGGTGATCATCCCGGTGATATTATAAGATGATTAAAAGTCTATAGTAGTACGTTTTAAAAGGACTCAACATCCACTTAAAAAATACTAAACACCTCGAACTTTTATTAAAACGATTTCCAAAGATCGTATTCCCTCAACTATACTTTATCGTTCGAATAATAAATATCTATTTACTATTCATTTATTATGGGAGAATTATTCTCCGGTGAATATTTATTTCAGACTCGATTAAATATTAAAGATTATTATATTAGTTAAACATAAATTAGTTGAGGAATATTATTCCAAATATTCTTTTAAAAGTATAATTATTCGAGGTTTAATTATTCAACAATTAATATTTGATTATTAAGCATTAGTTATTTAATGGTTTAATTATGATTTAAAAATCATATAACCTGATTCAAAATACTTTCTGATTTTTGGAAAATCATTCGAATAATTTCAGATCGTCGGAGAATATTATTTCGACTTACTTTAAATATTTTGATTATGGTTTCAAAAGAAACTCCCCCTTATATAACAAATATGTTGATAATGGTCAACTCACATCCTTAGTACTTCCTCCGAAAATTCTCAGAAGTACATATATATACGTACAAATCAAAGTGTACCTATCAACAAGCAATATGCTTGGGGAACAATATAAGTTCCAGATTTATGATGAGATTCTTACAAGGACAAGGAGGGGTAGACTCCAGTACTTCGTGGACTGGGGAGACTACCAAAGTACTACCACATGAGAAGGTATCTTATATAATGATGAACATGTGGAGTATGCATACCTAAGAGGGATGGACGTAAAATCGTGTCTTGCGAGGGATAGACATGAAGTGTATACGTGAAAGGGATGGACACAAAAAGGCCCAAATGCGGCCAGGGTGATAACCAATAATAAAAGGGAATCGTCCATCTACATATAGAAAAAGTTACTATTTCCGTAGTACGACTGATCATCGTATGCGGTGGCTCTAGTGAATGTCCTATTCTTCTAATTGGAATTGTGATGCAACCATAACCCAAGCCCAGGTGCTGGGTTTACCATTAAGGTATTCGCAGGATAATAAAATCCACTAAAGAATTGTTTTCATGGGAAGGTGTTTATCACCAAGGAAAACTATTTTTGAATAAAATATAATTATTATATACGATGTTTTACGTGATTTTATCATTACAATTATTTTCATACTGTACATTATTATGCTGGGCATTATAGCTCATACTTGTTTTCTTAAATTAACACAACACAACAGTGAATCAAGATGCCTACCATGAGACTCACAGCCAGGAAATGGGTAGGAAATGGCCAGTTGTTCTGTAGGTTGTTTGGTGTTGTACCACAGGTAGACCGAATAAGCTGGATTGGTTTTCAGTTATTTTTAGTTCGGCTTATTTATAAGTATGACTTATGTAAGGTAATAAATAAGAAATGTATATTTGGCCGACGGACTAGCCTTACTTAAAGGTTATTCCTCGGTAAGACTTAATTACTTTTGGGTTGTAATAACTATCACTTTGTGGTTTGGATTACTCTAGTAATGAATGGTTCGTTTCCAAGACAATAACCTGTAAGTGTGTGTGTGTGTGTGATAAGTGTGGGGTCGTAAAGTGTGAGTATTTATATATTGTGATGCGAGGTATGTGGTTTATATTGGTTGAGATGGCGTGGCCTCCGAGATCCCTGACCCCGGATTTTGGGGCGTCACAGAAATGGTATCAGAGCCTTAGGTTATCAAATCTTGGAAATGATAGGATATAAAATACGTAGACATAAGAATAATAAATAATCAATTAGAGCTCAAGTCGAGTTCATCATCGGGCTATATGGGTAGTCTTGACAGTTTTACCCTCAAGGGAATTCCGACTCTAAGTTAGTATGTTAGGTCATACACACTATAGAGGGGGGGTGAATACATTGTATAGCACAATCAAATTGAATTCTAATAACACAAGTAACAGAAAACAGACTTTATTCAAAGCAATAAACTATGTTACAGTATGGAACTGTCCTCTCTCAGTGATGAACAAATATCACGAGAGCTGCTAGGGTTACAATGAATAATATTCTCGATAATGATAACACTTATAGTGTAAACCCTATGTATGTGTTTATATACTACACAGTTACAAGATAATCGTTAATTGATATGGAATATAATTCTGCTTCCTAAAATATATCAATCAGATATCTTTTCTTCCAAGTATTCTATTCTTCATAGAATTCCTTCTTCAAGCATATCTCTTCTTACGTTTGTCTCAATCTTCTCTTCCTTTAATAAGCCGCCTTCCTTATCTGAATGTTTCCTTTAAGTCCTGATATTATCTTCTGATAAATATCTCCTGAACCTTAAGTACTGATGACTTAAGTTCTGACTTCAGTATAAGTGCTGATTTCAGTTAAGTACTAATTTGTCCTGTTTAAGTAAGATCTGAAAACTAAACATAAATCATATTAGTCATGACATTATCAAATATATCTAATAATCTCCCCCAACTTGTAAATTAGCATAATATACAAGTTTAACAGATATTTGATGATGTCAAAAATATTAAGTACAAATGCATGAGAATTTGACTAGATAACTACAACTTACAGTCCTTAAAGCTTTACCAACTTTAACTTCTGATAACAACTTCAGTCTGTATAGATATCAGAATTTGAGCAGTTGTAGATCTTGACTTGGCTTCACTTTCTGATCTCTCTGATGTCAGGAGTTGTTCTGAGATAGTTCTTTAAGAAACATCTCTCAGCATATCTGAGTTCATCAATCATCCTCCTTTTAGCATCTTTAAGCTCTGCAGAATCTTCACCAGTTTGGAAGATAGCAGCCCTGAGATCATTAATTCTAGCTTTCCTTATGTCCTGATCCAGTCTGATCAAATATGCCTTGTCAGACTCAAGATTGAATTCTACAGCCTTGTAACCCAGAAGGTAGTTATAATCTTAGTAGAGTTATGCTTCATCTCAACAATATCACCCTTGTGATCTCTGTACTTTGGAAGATATGTGCTGTCAGATTTTACAGAATAAAGCCTTTTCTGTCTCTAAATTTGAGTCTTCAAATATTCTGTAGCACTTTCTGTTATTCAGTTATTCACTTGAAGTAAAAATAGAACATGTTCCAATTCTTCAAAATACTTCAGTGGAATAACATTTTCCCTTATATGGTAAACCCTACCACCTGTCATGAAGTACAACAAGATGTGTTCTTTCAAGTAGGTATGGTAAACCATCTGTACAGATTCTAGTTGATTCAATCTTTCAGGAGTTGCTCCAATACCTTATTCACTTAAGGAAGTTGGATCATTGGTTGTGTTATGTACTCTTCTTTCATCAGCACTACCCAATCCATATTTATCTCTTGTTTCCTTTCCAGTAACCACTCTTGCTTCAAAGCCACTTGATGCAGTCTTCAAAGGTTGAGTCTGTTTGGCTTTGGTGAATCCTGGTAGGAGTATCTTTGAAGGTTTAACATGAGCAATGTCAGAGGTTTCCTTTTCCTTATCTTCTGATATCAAGTCAACTTGAGCTATGTCAGAGGTTACCTGTTTCTTTGTAATATCAGAACTAACTATCTCTTGACTCTAAACAACTTGAGCCATGTCAGAGGTTGTCTTAGAAATCTTCCTTGAAGTCAGAGTAAGATCAGCATCTTCAACAGTAATTTCTTCATCCACAGGAGGCCTTTATAGGTTCACCAACTTTTTCTTTGCCTTTGGACCTTGGATCTATCTGCAATTATGATTTAGCCTTGGTTGTCTCAACATTTGTCCTTTCTCTTATCACAATGCCTTTGGCCTTAGGAAGTTTCTTTTTACCAACAGAAGCTTCAGATTTAGAATTGACTTTTTCTGACTTAAGTCTAGCTTCTTCTTCCATCAGACTCTCAAAGTCCATTCCTGGATTTTCCATTAGAAATAACTGTCTTGATATTTCTTCATCAAGATCCAAAAGTTCATCAGAACTTATTCTTTTACCAGTATCAGAAGTAATTCTTTTTCCAGTATCAGAACTTGTTCTATGACTTGTAGCTTCAGCCCTTCTTGATGAGAAACCACTACCTTGACCATGACCTCCACCCATTCCAGAGTTTCCCTGGTCATCTTTTTCATTATCCTTCCCCTTCAGTGTCTTAACAGTTTTGCATTTGGACTTAATTACTTTCTCCCCCTTTTTGGCATCAGCAGGTAAGAAAAGAGAGACAAGCAATTCCACTGAGGATTGGATTTCATTGAGTTGAGATTGCTGAGAAGCTTGATTTTTCAAAATTTCATCAATCTGAGACTGTTGCTTCTCTTGGGTCTTCTCAGTGTAAGCAACTCTGTCAAAGGTAGGTTTGAAAAAGTTTTTCTTGTCCAGCTTGACAAGTGTATCTTGCTGCATTAAGAGTTCTTGAACCCTGTTCAACTTGTCCTGAGTAACAGACTGTTGACCTTGAAGGTGCCTTGTGGTAAGTGCAGTAACTCGTAGCTGTGTCTTGAAATCTTCATTAACTAAGAACTCATTAGCTTTTGCAAGATGCTCAGCAAGAATCTTTTCAGATGGAACAAAAGTAACTGTGTTCCATTCCTTAGTCCACTCCTGTCCTCTAGGAGTTTCACTCCAAGGTACTGGTGCTTCTCCTCGAATAAACTTCTTGACTAGTTCAGATTTAGGAACAGTCTGTTGAGGTGCATGTCCTGAAGGACCAGCTTCATCAGCATCTGCATTTATAGCAGCATCACCAGTATCATCAGCATTTGTAGCATCAGAATTTACAGAATCAGCATCTTCTGATAAAAGAACAGTATGAGAAGCTATGGAGGTGTCAACATCATCCTCTAAGTGCTGATCTGCTTCCAAGTTATGATCAACATCCATAGTCTGATGCTCACCTATATTCTGATCATCAACATCTAGATGCAGAGAAGGTGTTTTAGACAATTCTGGAGTTTCATTAGCATCAGTAAGTGGTGTTGTTGATGGATTAATTTGAGCTGTTGGAGCTTCTAAGTAGAGAACCTCAGGCACAACCAGGTTGTAAATATCAATTTCAGTACTTGTGCTTGGGTCTGCAGTAGATACTGGTTCATGAATAGGAGACACAGGTGGTGTAGTTGCTTTATCTGTAGCAGAGCTTCCTGAGTTGGTGACAATGAAGGTGTAGAAGCAGTAGTTGTAGCAATTTCTGGCTCTTTTGAGATCAGAGATTCCTGATCTCCATCCGTAGTTGCTTCATCCTCATCCTCTGAAACTGGCCTGTGAGCTCTCTGTTTCTTGTATCTCTTTGAAGATGGAAATTCTTTGGGAGTTTCAGCATAAGACATTCTTCTAAGCCTTTTGAGAAGCTTAGATCCCCCAATAATAGTATCCTTCTGAGAAGAGACCTTCTCAGCTTCTTTGTTCCATCTCAAGTTCATGAGTCTTGAGCATCCCATAAATTTCATCAAGAGTCGTTTCATCAAGATTATAGTTGTCTCTTATAGTTGTTGCCTTCAAATCCCAGCTTTCAGGAAGAGCTAACAAGAATTTAAGGTTTGAATCTTCAAGATCATACTCCTTATCAACCAGTGATAAATCGTTCAAGAGTTTGACAAATCTATCATATAAATCAGTCAATGACTCATTAGCCTTTGAGTCAAAGTGTTCATACTCTTGAGTGAGTATTGTCTTCCTGTTCTTCTTAATCGAATCAGTTCCCTGACATCTTGTTTCCAAGGTATCCCATATCTCCTTTGCAGTCTTGCAGTTAATTACCCTATTTGACATTACATTATCAATGGCACTATGCAGTAAGTGTCGTACCTTAGCATCCTTAGCAATTGAAGCGATATCTTCAGCAGTGTAGTCGCTCTTCTCCTTTGGTATTGACTTTGCAGCTTCACCTGCAACTGCAACAATGAGCTTGGTTGGTTTGTGAGGCCCTTCATTGATTATGTTAAGATATTCTGGATCAGTTGCTTCCAGATGCATAGTAATCCTCACCTTCCATATGGAATATTCAGATGGCTTCAGAATGGGAACTCTAATAGTCTCATATCGACTATGGATTTGTGTCTTTGGAGGTTCTTCAGTTTTGGTGGGATTAGTTGGAGTTTCTACTTCAAACATGATTGTTTTTGGATCTTAAACTGTTTGTGTGTTAACAGATAGGCTCTGATACCACTTGTTAGGTCACACACACTGTAGAGGGGGGTGAATACAGTGTATAGCACAATCAAATCGAATTCTAATAACACAAATAACAGAAAACAGACTTTATTCAAAGCAATAAACTCTGTTACAGTATGGAACTGTCCTCTCTCAGTGATGAACAAATATCACAAGAGCTGCTAGGGTTACAATGAATAATATTCTCGATAATGATAACACTTATAGTGTAAACCCTATGTCTGTGTTTATATACTACACAGTTACAAGATAATCGCTAATTGATATGGAATATAATTCTGCTTCCTAAAATATATCAATCAGATATCTTTTCTTTCAAATATTCTATTCTTCATAGAATTCCTTCTTCATGCATATCTCTTCTTAGGTTTGTCTCAATCTTCTCTTCCTTTAATCAGCCGCCTTCCTTATCTGAACGTTTCCTTTAAGTCCTGATATTATCTTCTGATAAATATCTCCTGAACCTTAAGTACTGATGACTTAAGTTCTGACTTCAGTATAAGTGCTGATTTCAGTTAAGTACTGATTTGTCATGTTTAAGTAAGATCTGAAAACTAAACATAAATCATATTAGTCATGACATTATCAAATATATCTAATATAGTAACACCTTGCCTATTGTGTCAGGTACCAGTGGAGCCTATAAGGGAGGTTGACCCTGTTGATGATGTTATAGTCCCTGAGCGTGACACTACTCCCGAGCCGGAGGACCCACCCATTGATGACTCAGATGATGACCCTATTGAGGATGCCCCGGAGAAGGAGACTGACCTTCCTGTCCCCCTAGCTGACGATGTTGAGATGCCCCAGGGAGATGACTTAGGCTGGAGGGATGTAGAGATGTACCCTCTCCCGACTGTTCACTCTCCTACATCACACCCAGGGATGTAGAGTCATTTGCCCTATACTGATGACGAGGAGGAGGATGGGATGGATGCATAGACCTACGAGGCTTATGACATATCCTTTAGCGACCCAGACTCACCTCTACCACCTCTGGAGACCATACATGTAGCTGCACATGACTGGATAGTGGCTCAGCTTAACGCTGAGATCACTGCGGCATCTGCCCGTGTTGTGGAGTTACGCCAGGCACTGACAGCTGACAGAACCATTAGACTAGGATACCCAGGAGACTTCAGAGCTTCTTCACAAGCCATAGCCCGCCGAAAGATTGATGGGATCGAGCTCCGTACCCGGGTTCAGATGAGGATGACGGCGGTTGGAGGATACATCCCAGTAGTTGACGTAGAGTTGATGTTGGCAAGAGTGATGAGGAGGGTGCATGACCTCACACGCAGTGATAGTGAGTAAGGGACTAGTGACTATTTATGGACCTTGAAGAAGGCTGGGTAACCTGTCACCAATTTTGATAGGATAGCTAGTAGTAGATAGCGTTCCTAGCCCTTCAGGGTACACGACTTATGTATTTGCATTTCAGTATTCAGGACAAGTAATGATGTATTATAATCAAGCAATGTAGGAACTCGGTTAGTTGTTTTGTTCCCCAGATATAAGTGGGAGACCCTATGGTATATATATCTAGCAGTTATTAAGAAATTGAGTTCCATATTATTGCATTGATAAAAACATGATAGATAATAAATAACATGCTTACATATGAATAAATTAATCCAACTATAAAAATAATTGCAACTATATTGACAAATTCTCATTATCAGAACAACGCCACCCCGTAGAAGAGGAACCAGGGCACAACCCGCAGAATCTGTTAACTAACAACGGAATGAACCTGACCATGTAGGGAATAAAGAAAGTGAAGAGGACCTAGACTATAATGAATATGATGAGGAAGAATATGTAGAAGAAGAGGCTGAGGATATCCATCATGGATGGAACCCCATGAATGAGTTTATAAAACTTTTAAGAGCAAATCTGAACCAACAGCCCATTCCACCACAGCCGCATGCTACCCAACAGACTGCAGCCACTGCCTTCAGGGCGTTCAAATCCCTCAAACCCCCAGAGTTTCTAGGATCTGCCGACCCCGTTGAAGCACGGGCCTGGCTCAAAGAGATAGAATAGTCCTTCGAGATACTAGGTGTGGAGGAACGACACAAGACCACTTTTACTTCTTATATGCTGAAAGGAGAAGCTAATCACTGGTGGAAGTCCAAACGAAACCTAGAGACTGATGTTGTGATTCCATGGGATAGGTTTACCCGACTATTCTTAGACAAGTATTTCCCTAGGTTTATGAAAACCCATATGGAGATTAAGTTTCTGGAGTTGAAATAGGATAGGATGACCGTGGCAGAGTATGAGGCCAAATTTACTGAGCTATCACGATTTGTGCCTGAGTTCGTGAATACCGAAGAGAAGAAAGCGTGAAGGTTTCAGCTTGGTCTGAAACAGTGGATCCAGAACCAAGTGGCAGTACTAGAGCTGACCGATTATGCCACCTTAGTGTAGAAAGCCTCGATTGTTGAAGCTGGCAGTGAGCAGAGTGTGAAGGAAAAGGAAAATAGGAAGAGGAAGATAGGAAGCCAAGGCGAAGGAGGAGTAGGAACCGAGAACAGGAGCCTTCCGAGCAGGTTCGTCAGGGGAGTGGTGTCCCAACCTGCGAGAGGCCTCGAATTCAGAAAGGCCCCAAGTGAGAGTGTTGGCCAGGGCGGCGGACAATATAGGTCAACATTTCATAGCCAACCCCGCGCCCCAATTCTGGAGTGTCAAACCTGTAGGAGGAGACACCTTGGAGTGTGCAGCCAGGCGAGAGCCCCTTTGAAATGCTATAAGTTTGGTCAAACTGGACACCTTGCCAACAACTGCAACCAACCCAGCGTGACATGTTTCCAATGTGGGAAAGTAGGACATATGAGGAAGGATTGCCCGACATTGAAGCCCCCAGCCTCGGGAATGAGCAGAGCTGCATCCAACCGGCCCCCAGCTGCTGGGACCTTCAACATGACTGTTCAAGATGTTGTCCGGAACACTGACATGATAGCAGGTACCCTTTTGTTAAATTCCGAACATGCAAATGTCCTATTTGATTCTGGAGCGACCAAGTCATTTATATCTCAAGATTTTGCTAAAAAGTTAAAACTTAATGCCGTACCCTTACGTGAGGTATTACAAGTGGAAATAACAAACAAAGAAATAATTGTTGTGAATCAAGTACACCCTAAATGCAAGTTAAAATTAGAAGGGAAAGACTTCGAGATTGACCTAATCCCATTTGCGTTAGGAGAATTTGATGTAATCTTAGGAATGGATTGGTTATCCAGTAATGGAGCGCAAATAGATTGTGAATGGAAGAAGGTGAAGATAAGAGTGCATAATGGAAGGGAAGTAGTGTTTAGAGGGCAACGACAGACCCAGAAATTTTTGACCATGCTACAGGCAAAAAGATTGTTAAAGAAAGGTAAGGAGGCCTATTTAGCTTATGTGATGGATACGAAGAAGGAAGTTCCTAACGTAAATGACATACCCATAGTAAATGAATTCGAGGATGTATTTCCAGAGAACTTACCAAGGTTGCCACCCGAAAGAGAAATAGAATTCGCTATAGAATTAGCACCAGGAACGGTACCAGTGTCCAAGGCCCCTTATAGGCTAGCCCCAGTTGAGATGAAGGAATTAGCTTCTCAACTACAAGAATAATTAGATAATGGAATGATAAGACCCGGTGTGTCGCCATGGGGAGCGCCAGTACTGTTCGTAAAGAAAAAGGAAGGTAGTATGAGATTATGCATAGACTATCGAGAGTTGAATAAGCTGACTATTAAGAATAGGTACCCTCTCCCTAGGATTGATGACCTATTCGACCAACTCAAGGGAGCTGTGCACTTTTCCAAAATATATTTGAGGACAGGATATCACCAGTTGAATATTAAACCTGAGGATATACCAAAGACTGCTTTTCGCACTAGGTATGGACACTATGAGTTCTTAGTCATGTCGTTTGGGCTAACCAATGCACCCGAAGCCTTTATAGATTTGATGAACAGAGTGTTCAAAAAGTACCTAGATATATGTGTGATAGTTTTTATAGATGATATTCTAATCTACTCAAAGACATAGCAAGAACATGCAGAACATTTGAGGATAGTCTTAGAAATCTTGACGAAGGAGAAATTATATGCCAAGTTCTCGAAATGCGAGTTTTGGTTAAGGGAAGTTCAGTTCCTTAGGACATGTGGTGAGTAGAAAAGGAGTTTTAGTTGACCCCGCCAAGATAGAGGCGGTATCCAACTAGGAAAGACCAACTACCCCAACAAAGGTTAGGAGCTTTGTGGGTTTAGCAAGATATTACCGAAGATTCGTGCAAGACTTTGCTAAGATTGTCGGCCCACTAACTAGACTTACTCGGAAAACAGAAAAGTTTGTATGGACAGAGAAATGTGAGGAAAGCTTTCAGGAGCTAAAAAAGAGGCTGATGTCGGCACCAGTGCTCGCTCTTCCCAATGGAAAGGGAGAGTTTGTGATATACAGTGACGCATCGCATAAAGGATTAGGATGTGTGCTTATGTAGCACGGGAAGGTTATCACGTATGCCTCTCGGCAATTGAAGGAATATAAGGTCAGATACCCAACACATGACCTAAAATTAACAGCCATAGTATTTGCCCTGAAAATTTGGAGACACTACCTGTACGGTGAGATATGCGAGATTTACACAGACCATAAGAGCCTCAAATATATTTTTACTCAAAAAGAACTGAACATGAGACAGATGAGATGATTAGAGTTGATTAAGGACTACGACTGTGAAATTTTGAATCACCCGGGTAAAGCCAATGTGGTGGTTGACGCCCTTAGTAGGAAGGAAAGACTCAAAATGATAATGACATCTGAGGAATTAATGAAAGAATTTGAGAAAATGGAAATTGACGTGAGGATGACTGGTAAAGGAATAGAAGGATTATTTGAGATTAAGGTAGTGCTGGAACTGACTGAAAAGATACGAGTATGTCAGGAAAAGAAGATGAGTGAAGAAAGAGGAACATTGACCGGTGAGGAAGTGAGATGTGAGAAGGACGAAAAAGGGATCATGAGGTATGCGTCCCGAATTTGGATTCCAAATGTGCAAGAGTTAAAGGACGAGCTGTTGCACGAAGGGCACAACTCCAGATATTCAATCCACCCAGGAAGTACAAAGATGTACCGTGACCTTAAGGAATATTATTGGTGGCCTAACATTAAGAGAGAAGTAGCAGAGTGGGTCAGCAAGCGCTTGACATGCCAGAGAGTGAAGGATGAACACCAGCGACCAAGTGGACTATTACGGCCCCTGGAAATTCCGGAATGGAAATGGGAGCATATAGCCATGGATTTTGTGACAGGCCTACCAAGAACAAAGACCAATCACGATGCCATATGGGTTATCATAGATAGACTGACCAAGTCCACGCACTTCCTACCAATCAACGAAAGGTACACCATAGACAAGTTGGTGGATATTTACTTGAAGGAAATTGTAGTGAGACACGGCGTTCCTGTAGCCATAGTGTCAGATAAAGACCCAAGGTTTAATTCCCGATTTTGGAGAAGCTTCCAGGAATGTGTAGGCACCAGACTAAACATGAGTACCGCTTACCACCCCCAGACTGATGGACAAAGCGAAAGGACTATTCAGACCCTAGAAGATTTACTTTAAAGGAAATTGGAATAACCACTTACCCCTGATCGAATTTGCTTATAACAATAGCTATCACACTAGCATAGGAATGCCTCCGTATGAAGCTCTTTACGAAAGGAGATGACGCTCTCCCCTATATTGGGATGAAGTTGGAGAACACAAGATAATAGGACCAGAGTTAGTCCAGCAGACTAGGGAAATGGTGGGACTCATCAAGAAAAGACTGGTAGCAGCTCAAGACAGACAAAAGAAGTACACCGACCAGACAAGAAAAGATAGGGAGTATGAAGTAGGGGATTCAGTGTTGTTGAAGGTATCTTTGTGGAAAGGAGTGATGAGATTTAGGAAGAAAGGCAAGCTGAGTTCCAGATTCATAGGACCCTTTGAAATTTTGAGGAGAATAGGACCTCTAGCTTACGAGCTCGTCTTGCCTCCTAATCTGCAATAAGTGCACAACATGTTTCACGTGTCCATTTTAAGGAAGTACCATGCAGATGCACGACATGTAATAAAATACGAGCAGGTAGATTTACAACCAGACCTGACCTACATCGAGCACCCAGTAAGGATAATGGACCAAAAAGAACAAGTGCTGAGGAACAAGACTGTGAAGCTGGTTAGAATCTTGCGGAGGAATCAAAATGTCGAAGAGTCAACTTGGGAACTTGAAGACGCAATGAGGAATAGATATCCCCACTTATTTTCTAATTGATTTCGGGACGGAATCCTTGGTAGAGGAAGAGGCTGTAATAACTCGAATTTTTGAGACCTTGTAAAAATGTTTAATGAATAGTAACTCTAACAGACGAGGAAAACATTACCACACTATATAGTGCATGAGAAAATGAGTTTCGGAGGTGATATTATGATTATACGTACCAAATGAGTGTATGTAAACGCTATTAGTTTTCGAAGAAAACGAACTTTGAAAAACGACCATATTTACGAATCATCAAGGATTACGGGAATCACAATATATTCACGAATTTAAAACCCTACGGATTTATATCCAAGTATGATAATTCAAAACATAAGGAATAAATACGAAAGGATTTGTGTCGCGAATCGTTTACGAGAAATTATTACGAAAACGTTTAAGCGACCGAGCGAACGCGTAAATGATTAAATAAACGTAACACACTAACTAACCATGGTATAAAAGTAACCATGGTTACTTTATCGAATAGTAAGCTAAGGCATAGGATGATCAACCAAGGGCTAGCAAATAGTAAGCTAAAGAGCTAAGTTAAGTAGCTTAGCTTGTAAACTACAAAGGCTAGCTAGTTTTGTCTCAAGATTTGGCAACCAAGATCAAATCCTAGGATATATACTAAGGAATAAAAATTAACTAAAAGATATCACCACATTATTTTAAGAAGCTCCCAAGAAGCAACACAAAAACTCTCTCCCCCATTTATTTAGCTTCATTCGGCCCTTTTCTAGAAAACAAAGAAATCAAAATCAAATCATCAAGCTCTAGCCATGGATAAATCCTCCCATTAATTCTCAAGCTTGATACCAACCAAACTAAGGTAAATAAATCTTTGAGCTCTTTTTATCAAGGTTTGATGGGTGAAATAAAATCAAGAAAGATGATAGTGAATAGTATGAATAGTAACTTTTGTTTTGTTTCTTGATTTTAATGGTTGTTTTAGGTTCCAAAAACCATACTAAGCACTCCCAAGACTTCACCATCATCAATAACACATCTCAAGATCTCAAGAAAGGAATAAATATTTGACCCAACCTTATTTAAGATTTAAGTTCAAGATCCTTTTAGAACATAGTTGTAAACCTAGTTTTGGTGGAAGTATTGTTGTAATCTTGATGTTTAAGCTAAGTAGATTTAAGGTTGATTGTTGTTGCCTCAATAAAATGATATTCTTGAGAGGAGTTAGTATGGTGATTATGATATGTTGATTGTTGGTGGTAGTATAAAGATTTAAGGCATAAACGAAACTCCGATCGTAACCGTAATCTCGTTAAAATGAACAAAACATAACTTTAAGTTTCTGAAGAAAGTCCTGAAGATGTAACCTATAGTTTCTTGAAAAATAACACTTGATTTTGATATAAAATGTTATAAGGATCGTTTAAGCGCTTGAATCGCTTGATTCCGATTTACGGATCAGAAGTTATGGCCGTTTTACTAAAATTGATTTACGCGACAAAAATTGCTACAAATTACGAACTTTGAGAATAAAAAGGATCGACTTAAAAATGTTCATAACTCATAAAATTTTTACAGAGAGTGTTAAATTTAGTTTTCTAGCTGCAATAAAAATTTTAAGTGAAAATAATGATTTTTCAATTTTATAAAAATATCGGAGCCGAGACCGCGCGATAAGAAAACCGTAGAATCCATAAGAGGAGCCGACGATGGAAAATAAAATGGACTTAAGATTCTTTGAAAAAGGAAGCGACCATAATGTGAATAAGGACTTAAAGAGATAATAAGGTTAATATAAGATGAGAGGGTGCATAATAAGTAGCGCATGAGTGCGAGTCGCCGTAAATTAGAACGGGACCTAACAAAATGAATTGTGTTTATGACTATAGATTTCCGAGCGGAACCTAGAGCATCCTCCACCTCGAGATACCCAGGCAAGTTTATGAACCCAACTCCATTTACTGTTGTGTTGTGAAAGGATTGTTTTATTATCATTGCATAAATACCATGCTTGCCATGATACGTAATAATTGAATTTTTCGCATAATGTAGCGATGTTGTACGATAAATATGTATCGTAGAATGTTTAATTCCACTTTAGGCGTGATGTATAAGTATAAGACCGAGAGTCGGTCAGGATTTTAAGATAAAAACCCGGTGATCATCCCGGTGATATTATAGGACGATTAAAAGTTCATAGTGGTACGTTTTAAAAGGACTCAACGTCCACTTACAAAATACTAAACACCTCGAACTTTAATTAAAACGATTTCCAAACATCGTATTCCCTCAACTATACTTTATCGTTCGAATAATAAATATCTATTTACTATTCATTTATTATGGGAGAAGTATTCTCCAGTGAATATTTATTTCAGACTCGATTAAATATTAAAGATTATTGTATTACTTAAACATAAATTAGTTGAGGAATATTATTCCAAATATTCTTTTAAAAGTATAATTATTCAAGGTTTAATTATTCAAAAATTAATATTTGATTATTAAGCATTAGTTATTTAATGGTTTAATTTTGATTTAAAAATCATAGAACCTGATTCAAAATACTTTCTGATTTTCAGAAAATCATTCGAATAATTTCAGAACGTCGGAGAATATTATCTCGACTTATTTTAAATATTTTGACTATGGTTTCAAAAGAAACTCCCCCTTATATAACAAATATGTTGACAACGGTAACTCACATCCTTAGTACTTCCTCCAAAAATTCTCGGAAGTACATATATATACGTACAAATCAAAGTGTAACTATCAACAAGCAAAATGCTTGGGGAATAATATAAGTTCCAGATTTATGATGAGATTCTTACAAGGACAAGGAGGGGTAGATTCTCGTACTTCATGGACTGGGGAGACTACCAATTTACTACCATATGAGAAGGTATCTTATATACTGATGAACATGTGGATTATGCGTACCGGAGAGGGATGGACGCAAAACCGTGTCTTGAGGGGGATAGACACGAAGTGTGTACCTGAGAGGGATGGACACAGAAAAGGCCCAAATGCGGCCAGGGTGATAACCAATAAAAGAAGGGAATCGTCCATCTACATGTAGAAAAGGTTACTATTTCCGTAGTAAGATTGATCATCGTATGCGGTGGCTCCAGTGAATGTCTTATTCTTCCAATTGGAATTGTGATGCAATACCGTAACCCAAACCCAGGTGTTGGGTTTACCATTAAGGTATTTGCAGGATAATAAAATCCACTAAAGAATTATTTTCATGAGAAGGTGTGTATCACCAAGGAAAACTATTTTTGAATAAAACGTAATTATCATATACGATATTTTACGTGAGTTTATGCTGGGCATTTTCATACTGTACATTATTATACTGGGCGTTATAGCTCACACTTGTTTTCTTAAATTGACACAACACAACAGTGAATCAAGATGCCTACCATGAGACTCACAGTCAGGAAACGGGTAGGAAATGACCAGTTGTTCCGTAGGTTGCTTGGTGTTGTACCACAGATAGACCGAATAAGCTGGATTGGTTTTCAGTTGTTTTTAGTTCGGCTTATTTATAAGTATGACTTATGTAAGGTAATAAATAAGAAACGTATATTTGGCCGACGGACTAGCCTTACTTAATGGTTATTCCCGGTAAGACTTAATTACTTTTGAGTTGTAATAACTATCACTTTATGGTTTGGATTACTCGAGTAATGAATGGTTCATTTCCAAGACAATAATCTGTAAGTGTGTGTGTGTGTGATAAGTATGGGGTTGTAAGGTGTGAGTATTTATATATTATGTGGTTTATAGTGGTTGAGATGGCGTGGCCTCCGAGATCCCTGACCCCTGATTTTGGGGCACCACAGTGATCCATACCAAATTTCAAGTCATTCTAGTATGTGGAAGTATTTATTTAGATTTAAAGCGGTTCTGTCAGCCTTTACTTCCGACTAAAAATACTATTGGTCTTGGAATGAAAGAGATGGATATTTTGACCAAAGTTTTGACTTGTATAGATACTTAAAATATATTTCCTAATATATAAAATGTATTTGAGTGTTGGGAAATTTTTTTGAGTATTTTTGAATAATTTTCTCCGAGAAATGCTGATTTTACGAAAAGGGAGAAAATTACTTTATGAACACACAGAAAGGGTGTAAAAATGGATATTAATACTTCAACCATGAATATTAATAAACTTTAAATAAAAAATCTTTTGAAGGATGTAAAATATATTTAGGAGCGAAGAGTAAAATATTTTTGATTTAGCACGAGATCTCTAAAGAATATTTTTGATATATTTCTTATTCGAGCTTGTTACCTTATTGATGTTGTAACTGTGATCTAAAAAATATCATATGTTGATATTTCTTATTTGATCAAATTGCCTTAGAGATATATTCCATAAAATATAATTTTGATGTTTTTAGAATAATGGAATATCTCTTTTATAATTAGTCTTGAAAATAATTTAGCTGGTTTGACTATTTAACTTTGATCTGGATCAATTAAAATCATGTGCTAATGGAGATGATCTAAATATTTAAATTTAATGTTTAATCATACAAATACCAAAATAAATAATATATCGAAGATATCCTTTCAATCTTCCCCTTTTAGGTATTTTCCAAACAAACATAAAATTTAAAATTTTCAAGTGTGTGCTTTCCCTTGGTGTATGCATGAGTTTTAAAATATTTTTGCACATACAAATTTTGGGATTCAGCTTGATTCCTCTCTTAGGATAAATCCTGCAAAACTTTGTTAAATATTTTAAAAATATTGAAGCATAGTGATTATCTAGCAAAATTAGGCATTTGAAAAATTGAGGGGTCTAAATTCTTTTAAGTACTTTTTTTTCTTTTTTTCCCTTTAGTTTACAATAAAACACTTTAAATTCTCTTCACCTTTTGTTTGGAAGATAACAAAAAGTAGGTGAATCCCAATTTAGAAACTATATGATCATTATAAGACATGGAATATGTGAAGAAGTGCAAGTAGTTTCTTATTGGTTTTCAGTTTCATTCATGCAGTCTAATTTCTGATTAAGCATAGGATTTTTTTTAAGTATACATAGCTTGAATAAGAATATAGCTGTTATGGTCAAAAGCAATGTGAAAAAAAAATTGTTTAAATAAGAAAAATATCATGGCATAGTTTACAATCTGAATTTACCTTAAGCAAACAATGATAGTTTTATAGTCCTTTAGTAAGAAAACATGTTAAGTGTAATTCATTTATGCACGTTTTACTTGGCCTTGTTGCATGCATGATGTTTTAGTAGAAGTACGTATGACCCTGTCGAGTTGTACATATTTAATAATATAACGTACAGTCTTGAAATAGAAATTGTT
Source organism: Apium graveolens (assembly GCF_009905375.1). Lineage (NCBI taxonomy): Eukaryota > Viridiplantae > Streptophyta > Magnoliopsida > Apiales > Apiaceae > Apium > Apium graveolens. The sequence goes on along the minus strand of NC_133655.1, from coordinate 28,349,512 downwards.
ACACATATGAGAGCCTAATACATTCTATGTCTTGTATTGTTACATATCCAGAAGACTAAAACATGTTACTTGTAAGAACCCAAATTTTTGACATCGGTAAAAGACCTTTATGAATAGTAATATAATAACTTGAATTTTTGAGACCTTGTAAAACGTTTAATGAATAGTAACCCTGATGGACGAGAAAAAAAACTTTTTAGCCCCCACTATGTTGTGCATGAGAAAATGAGTTTCGGAATTGATAACATGATTATACATACCAAATGAGTGTATGTAACGCAATTAGTTTTCGAAGAAAACGAACTTTAAAAAACGACCATATTTACGAATCATCGAGGATTACGGGAACCACAATATAATTACAAATTTAAAACCCTACGGATTTATATTCAAGTATGATAATTCAAAGCATAAAGAATAAATATGAAAGGATTTATGTCGCGAACCATATTCGAGAAAGTATTACGAAAACGTTTAAGTGACCGAGCGAACGCGTAAACGATTAAATAAACGTAACGCACTAAATAACCATGGTAGGAAAGTAACCATGGTTACTTTATCAAATAGTGAGCTAAGGTATAGGATGATCAACCAAGGGCTAGAGAATACTAAGCTAAATGGCTAAGCTAATTAGGTTAGCTTGTAAACTAGGAAGCCTAGCTAGATTTGTCCAAGGATTTGGCAACAAGAATAAATCCTAGGATATATACTAGAGAATAAAGATCAATTACAAGCTATCACAACCTCATTTCCAAGAAGAAACCAAGAAGCAACCAAGGAAGCAAGCAAAAAATACTTCTTCTCTCCCAAAACTACTCCATTCAGCTATATCATCAAAAACCAAGAATTTAAAATCAAATCTCTAAGTTCTAGCCATGGATAAATCCTCTCATTAATTCTCAATCTTCCTAACAACCAAACTAAGTTAAGATAATTCTTTGATCGCTTTTTATCAAGTTTTGATAGGTGAAATAAAATCAAGAAAGTTGCTAGTGAATAATATGAATAGTAACTCTTCTTTGGTTTCTTGATTTCAATGGTGGTTTTAGGTTCCAAAACCTATACCAAGCACTCCCAAGACTCCACCATCCTCAAGAACACATCTCAAGCTTTCAAGAAAGGTAAAAATCTTTGACCCAACTTTATTTAAGATTCAATTTCAAGATCCTTTTAGTATGTAGTGGTAAACCTAGTTTTAGTGGTGATATTGTTGAGATCTTGATGTTTAGTTAAGTAGATTTAAGGTTGATTGATGTTGCCTCAAGAACATGATGTTCTTAAGAGGATTTAGTGTGTTAATGATGATATATTGATTGGTGGTGGTAGTATAAAGATCTAAGGCGTAAATGAAACTCCGATCGTAAATGTAATCTCGTTAAAACGAACAAAACGTAACTTTAAGTTTCTGCAGAAAGTCCCAAAGATTAAACTGTAGTTTCTTGAAAAATAACCCTTAAATATGATATAAAATGTTACAAGGATCGTTTAGACACTTGAATCTCTTGATTCCGATTTACGGATCAAAAGTTATGGTCGTTTTACTAAAAGTGATTTACGCAACAAAAACTGCTACGAATTACGAACTTTCAAAATATAAAGGATCGAATTAAAAATGTTCATAAATCATGAAAGTTTTACATAGAGTAGTAAATTGAGTTTCCTAACTTCCATAAAGATTTCAAGTGAAAATAATTATTTTTCAATTTTATAAAAATATCGGAGCCGAGACCGCGCGATTACAAACCGTAGAATCCATAAGCGGAGCCGAGTACGAAAATGAAAATGGACTTAAGATAATTTGAAAAAGGAAGCGACCATAATGGGAATAAGGACTTAAAGAAATAATAAGGATAATATAGGTTGAGAGGGTGCATAATGATTAGCGCATGAGTGCAGGTAGCCGTAAATTAGAACGGGACCTAACAAAACGACTTGTGTTTATGATTATAGATTTCCGAGCGGAACCTAGAGCATCCTCCACCTCAAGATAACCAGGAAAGTTTTCAAACCCTACCTTTTAAGAACTTTTGTGTTGTGAATATTTTACAAAACTATGATATATGCATGAGATTGCTTTAAACTATTTTACAAAGTTTGAGATGTATTACATTACCCAATTGTTGATCTAGTATATGTTCATACCGAGTTTGAAATGTTATATTTAGACCGAGAGTCGGTCGGTGTAAGCTTATAAAAACCTGGAAGTATCCCGGAGGAGTTTATAATTGAGAACGTTAATGCTAGCGAGTAGTGTGGCGTGTATATATTTTAGACCAAGGATCGGTCAGTAAAAAAATTGATGAAAACTCGGAAGTATTCCGGAGGTGTTTTGATTAAGAATATTAACGCTATAGTAGAGCGTGATGTATAAGTTGTAAGACCGCGAGTCCATCAGTTTTTTTTTATAAAGTATAAACCCGAGAATCATCCCGGAGATGTTTTGGACGATTAAAAGTCCATAATGGTACGTTTTAAAGGGACTCAACGTCCACTTACGAAACATTAAAATACCTCGAACTTTTATTAAAATGATTTCCCAACAATCATATTCCCTCAAATTCGAACAATAATTATTATATACCTATTCCTCTATTATGGGAGAAGTATACTCCAATGATTATGTATTTCAAACCCGATTAAACATTAAGGATTATTGATTGCGAAGACATAAACTAGTTGAGGAATAGTATTTTAAATATTCTTTTAAAGAATAAACTCATTCGAGGTTTAATTATTAATCGATTATCATTTAATTATTTATTATTCATTAAAGGGTTTATTTATGATTTAAAATTCATAGGCCTAATTTAAAATACTTTCTGATTTTCAGAAAATCATTCGAATAATTTCAGATCGTCGAAGAATATTATCTCGACTTATTTTTAATATTTTGAATATAGTTTCAAAGAGAAACTCCCCCCCTCTTATTTTATTATCTATTGACAACGGTCAACTCACATTCTTAGTATTTCCTCTGAAAACTTTCGGAAGTACATATATATATGAAGTAAAGTTATGCCTATCAACAAGCAAAACGCTTGGGGGAACTTCAATGTGGTTCAAGTTCTCGAGATATGATAGGATTTCGTAAAGGACAAGGGAGGGGTAGGATCCAAGTACTTCATGTATTGGATAGACTACTGGTACCATAGGAGACGGTACAATATGTACCTAAGGACCTGCGAAATGTGTGTATACCCGAAATGAGGACACATAGCCCGTATGCGGCAAGGGTGATAACCGGGATACGAAGGTGTCATCCTTCTACTAGTAAAAAAGGTTACTTTTATCGTAGTACGACTGATCATCGTATGCGGTGGCTCCAACGAATGTCCTATTCGTCCAATTGGAATTGTGATGCAATAACATAACCCAAGCCTAGGTGATGGGTTTACCATTAAGGTATTCGCAAGATAATAAAATCCACTAAAGAATTGTTTTCATGAGAAGGTGTGTGTCACCAAGGAAAACTATTTTTGAATAAAACGTAATTATCATATATGATATTTTACATGAGTTTATCATACATTTTCACACTGTACATTATTATGCTGGGCATTATAGCTCACTCTTGCTTTCTTTTAAATGACACAACACAACAGATAACCAGTATGCCGGTGTGGGACTTAGTCGCTTGTAGTCATTGGGAGAATCTCTGGCAGCCTTGTCTCAGGTGTGCCAGAGTATCAGATAGGTATAAGATATCAGTCGTAATTATTGTAACTTCATGTAGAGGTTATGAATAATTGTTTGAGATCCTGTAAAGTACATTTGACTTTCAATAATAGATGATACTTGTCGTACGTCGTTTCTAAGGCTATAACTTGTGAGTGTGTGAGATTGGGGGGGTCTGTGATATGGAATTATTGGATTATCGAGTTAATGCAGGTTACACATGATTGAAGGATTGCGTGATGACCCAGGTTCCTGACCCCGGATTTGGGGGTGTTACAGAATTGGTATCAGAGCCTTAAGTTATAGTACTTAGAGACGAGAGTGTTAGTATTTTGTCTAGATGTGAGATTTCATAAGAGCTCATATAGAGTTTATCATTGGACTACCAGATGTAGCTTCAATGTGTAGGTTAGATTAAATGCATATTTGAGGTATTAAAGTGTGACTAATAGAACCATTAGAGATTATCAGAATGATGAGAAAAAAAAAATTATAATCATATATGATTTGGCAAGGATGTGGATGTAGAACTCGGAGCTGAGTCTCCGGGGCATTTGGGGTAAAGACGATATTACCAACACCATATGTAAATTTTGATAACACGAGCCTTGTTACTCGTAGTTCTTTATAGGTTGCCCATGAAGGGGCATCACATGTGAGAACCATAAAGTCTAATTATTAATATACAGTTGAGGTTATTGACCCAAACTAGTTAAATGTGTCATTTTACCAATGAGGATGTGAATATTGTATTAATCACGAGTTCCCCATAGATAGTGTCCAATATACCCTTAAGGATATTTTCTATTAAGGAAGATTTGAATGTAATATAGGAATGTTAACGTAAGACGACTACACTACATGATATTATTAGTGCACTTAACATGTAAGGATATGATGGTTTAGATTAAAAATTAAGAGCATCGAGATCGATGGCATGTCTATAATTAAATGGCGTAAGATTCTAACGAGCGATGGTTCGATCTTAGAACCTTTTTAAAAGGGATAGACCAGTGAGTCTAGAGCGGAATTCTTCGGTAGATATGATGTCAGAGGCTACATATATATACTCGTAGACCTCTAATATATTCGGTAACGTATGTTCAATTATACACACATGCCACTGAACTTATGGACTGTATTGAGATCCCTAAGAGATCTCTTTGATATGTTCCCAGCGGAAATGGCCACTTATAATTAGTAACGGATGCGTGTAATAGGCAACTATCGGCTTAACAGATGTTTTTGGAATATTTCTGAGTAAGGTCTTCGATGTAAAACACCGGAATGACAGATATACGTGCGAAAGTCAAGATTAGTAAGTGATTTTAAAATTATATGAAAGAGATACTAGCTGAAATATGGAATTACAAAGACAAATAGGTGGTATCATCCTCAGATGGATAATGTCGAGAGTTAGGATATTGAGTGAAATATTTTGGCACCTACTCACTGTCACGTTACCCTCCAAACTGTTGATCATTCGTATTTCCTTGATAAGTCATATCAGGCAATCCTTTGTGTCCCTTACTTTGAACTTCTGATGTGACCATCTTGAATAGTCTTTCTCCGCATCAGGACTTGTTCAATTCTTTTAGTTGATCAATGAACTTTCATTCATAGATTACAATCTTCTTGTTCGGCTCAAAGCTATTTATACTTTATTTCACTTATCCAAGAAATTTCTTTTTCCTCAATTCATTGATGAATATTCATAATGAATATCTTCATTTGATTCTTCTTTCATACTTACTCTTCTCAGTCGAGATTGTAAATATTTAACAAATTGTTAAAAACATGGATGATCTAATATCCATATATTCCTCGGGAATCCTATTCCTCTAATCGGGATGAAATTATATATTGAACTTTGAAATCATAGTAAGGGTATAACGACTCGTATACTTTTATATTATTTAAAAGTTTAATTAATAAAATAAATAGTTAAATAAAATTTGTGTATTGGTTTCGATCGTTATGTGTTATTTTATTATTATCCTTGTGTGAATTAGGGTGTACAGAGTTGTTTGTGTAATTAGCTATTGAGTTGTATTGAATCGTTTTCACTTTTAAAAGTGAATTTAGTGCAAATTTAATTGCATAAATATTTGGAATGTCTCTAAAATTGTTTTCATGGTTTTATAATTACAATAATTATTTTTGGGATTTTATAAAATTTAGAAATCAATATTTCCTCAATTATTTAGCCCTGTATAATTTTCTGAGTGTGTTTAATGATAAAATCCATATTTAATTATGAAAATCTTCAAAAATTAAGAAACTCATATTTATTTAAGTTTGGAATATTCCGAGAATTTTAAAATTATTTTGGGAATTTTCAAGACTAATTTCACCCGCGCCTTGTTTCGTTAATTGTTAAAAAGCAGGTATAAATTGCGTTTCAAAAATTGGTTTAAAATTTCGAAATTTAGGTTTTTATAAACTTCGGGATATTTGTATCATTTGAAGACTATTTTCGTGATATTCTGAATTAGTTTTAAGTGTAGCTCGGTTCGTTAACTGTAAAATGCGGGTACTAAGTGTGATTCAAGAATGCTTTAAAAATTTGGGAAATTTTTGCTTTATTAATTTTTAAATACTCCGGAAGTTTTCAAATTATTTTGGTAATATTTCGAATTATATCCACCCGTAAGTTGTTTATTAAATTGTGAAAAAATGAATCGACATCGGGCTACCAGAAGGTTATACTTATCTTTTTTTGCTACGTGTCAGATTCCTATACTTTTGTATATACGTGTAAGATGTTGGGCTTTTCAGTTAAAAAAATAAAGAAAAGAAAAAATGAATTAAAATGGAAGAAGAAGAAAGAGAACAGGGGGAAAGAGGGCAGGGGGCTCGATTTCGAGGGTCTCTCTCTCAGCTCTTAATTCCTTCCACCTGTTCGCTCTTTTTCCGGCTTCATCTTGGGTTGCTCTGCTTCGATTCGCAAATACTTCCTTCTTTCCGTTTCCGGTGAGCCGCCGTTTGACTCCAGCGAGACTTGATGGTTTCAGTTTATCTTATGGTTCGATTATATATATATATACCCGTATGTATATATGTCTGTTCCTGTGTGCATATGTTTGTGGTGATGTTGTTGTTCCGTTCCATCGGGTTGCCGCCAGACTGAATTCCGGTGAGGCGACTTCGATTTGGAGCGGCGCGTGTGCGTTGCTGTTCCTGTCCTGTTCTGTGCTCATTTGGTGTTGTTCGTGCGCGTGGTGCAGTTTGTTATTTTGATTTGCTTATTACTGATATTGTAATTTTATTAAAACTACAGGAAATTTGTTTGATTGGATTTCGTGAAATAAAATATTCTCGTGCGGAAATTTTTAATAATCGATGGAGTTCGCGTCGGAAACCCGAATTAATCGGGTACTCGCGGATTTTACCGACGTCCGTGATGAATTTCGACGAGCGGATGGTGGATAGTGATGATATAATTCTGAGTCCTAATATTTTAAAATAAATAAAGTATTAAATGTAAATAATTATATTTAATTGGTGTTGGAGAATATGTGAATTGGCGTTGTTGACTGAAATCGGTGATTGGGAATTGGATTGTAGTTGGTTTGCTTTTGGTTGTGATTGATTTGACGTCGAATTATTTGACGGGTAGGCCGATAAACAGAGGAAGTGCTGCCCGAATTTTTGGAAATTAACTTCAGAAATTCGGGACATACCCTGTGATTTCGAAATGTCGAACAAGTATAAACAAGTATATACATATACCTTGTGCGAAACCTGATTGTATGTTGTGGTGAATGTTTTGTCAAAATCCAGTAACCCTATTTTCGTAAAATGACGAGTATATGTATTTTCTGAAAATGAACACCGAACCGATTTCTCGAGAACGTGAATCCTGACTGTTGGATGTGTTATTGTATTGTAATAATGTATACAATTACGAGTCGGGTTTGAATATCGTTGGGTAGAATTGGTGTTGAGGATATGTCAAGCATACCTAGACGTCTAACGTAGGGTATTTCGGCTCTGTAGGTTCTGGTCGAAGGACTCATGAATTGATATCGAATTAAGATAATCTAGTGATCAGTCGGCAAGTGCCTCGAGGTTCCCAAGCAAAGAACCCTGAGAGTCCTGGATACTATCTTGAGATAGATTGTTGCGAAGCAGGGATGTCTTGTAGTGAGACAGTCATTTTTCCATGAGAGCCTGAACGTTCAAGTCTATCAAAATCAGTTAGAGATGGTCGTAAAGCTCTGCAAGGCAAGTACCCCTGACCATTCTGTTATGGTTCAGTATATATGAATAGCTAAATGTTCTATTTTCGTAATGGAACATAAATGTTTTAAGTTATGTATCCCCCCGTATTTGAAATGTTGTTTAAAAGTATGTTTTGGGGAAAAGTAACTTCTGAAAATACCTATCTCTAAATGTGATTAAAATGAAAAGAGGTTTTGAATAGTGTGTAGTGACAGAATTGATTTTAACAAGAGATAGGTAAAAGTGGTTTTGAAACTGGATAAAACGAATCAGATATTGGATAACGTTGCGTAAGTGGCTAATTCAGTTACGCGCATTACATAACCGATTAGTCTAGCATAGTTAATCAGAGACCTAGCTAGTCTCTGCGGATCCGGCAATTTTGTGTGAAAGCCCGATCAGCTTTCCTAGATATTTTGTGTGATAGCCCGACCAACTATCCCAGATAATTTATGTGGAGGCCTGATCAGCCGTCCCTAGATAACATCCAATACATATCTGATTGTGATTTTATGATTCCAGTAATGGAACAAATGGCTTTGGGTCCCCGTAACGGGACAGATGGTTTTATGGTTCCTGTAATGGAACGGAAGGTTTGAAAATGGAAATAGCATGCTAAAATTGAACTATGGTTTTTATGTACAGCACACAACAGTTGATCTTGTTTTATAGAGCATGCTAGTTTTGATATCCAGTTTATACCTGATTTACATGTTTCTGGCAAGTTATAAATTCTGTTCCTATAACTTCTTTATATTAAACTGTTTTGCTTGTTATTCATATAGCGGTACTGCTGAGCAAGCAATTGCTCACCCTTGCAGAATGTTTTATATATATATTGCAGATGCCTATGAGATTCTTCGGTGATAGTCGGGCAGAGTTCCAGTTCCCTTCGTGTCAGACTCCTCTGAGATGGTTGTGCTAGACCAAGGGTGGTCTGTTGAGTTGCTGTGTTAAGTTAGCTGCGTCGAGATAATTGTTGTAAGTTTGAGTTGTGTTAGTTGAGTAACCTAAGTCATATTTAAACCTGGCAAAGATCTTGGTAAAGGGGTCGTAATTATATCCTATTATTGAACTGTTTATCTTTTGGTTGTTGTTGATGACGTCAACTCCTGACCCCGGGGTTGAGGCCGTCATAGTTGGTATCAGAGCTACAGGTTTGAGTACCTGATTTAGGTTATGGGTAGAGTCAAAAGAGTGAAGAAAGGTTCGTAGATAGATGTGAGTCTGCAACTCAATCAGATGAGCAAGTCTATGAGTTTAGTCAAGGGTTTCAGAAGCATAACCCTGACGTTTGTTGAGGATTGCTGGAACTACCCTAGTTTAGAGTACGTCTCCTTTGTATATGTATTATTAGTAAGGTTCAATAGAGATTTCTAGATTCCCTCTCGAGAATTTGAGTCTGATTGAGCGAATTCAGCTTCTGAGCAGACCTTTGATGTGTCAGCTGAAGAGACGCCAACGTTATGAGTTCGGATAACGTGATAACAGTCAGGGGTTGTTATGACGACTAACTTTGGTAGTTATTGTGAATTAGAACGGGAGGTGATATCTTTGAACTCTTTTATTTCTTCCTTGAAATGTATTTTATCTCCAGAGTAATTGTTTTTTTATTCCATAAGTTATTTATCTTTCTTGTGAGAAAGTTGTGAACCTGAGGTAAGTTACTTAGGGTTCTGTTGATCTCATCACAAACCAGATTCACCCCTTCCTATTTGTGAATTTTATTTTTAACATTGTTTCATCTCTCAGAAATTCTATTGGTTGATTAGGGCAAACAATGCGTATGAATTGACCATTTGTCTGTGTGGCAAAAGGGTCTGGTGGGATGCCACCGAATTATGTGTTGTGACCGTATGGTACTAAGACTGGCCATCTTATATACTTGTATGATTTCCCTCAGTCATACCTACATCTTCTTCACTGTTTCTTCTTATTTGATTCCCTTGAGTTGGAAATTTCCTTCGATATTCTGTGATAATGAATTCCTGCGATTTGATGGTCCTCGTTGTTGAAAGCAAGTAAGAGCGACTATTGAGAAGAACGAGGGTCCTATATCAGGATATCATTTAAGAATAATGGTAACCGCGAGAGCTCAGGATCTAAGGATGAAGGTACAGCTTCGGGAAAAGTAAGACAGTGGTGGATGAACCGCTCGTGGGTGAAAAGAAATCCTCTCTAGAAGAGTGATTGGTTGAAATTTGAACTTTGGTGCCTAGAGGAGCTCAGCGTTCCTTAAATTGACCTAATTAAACAGTTTGTTCAAGGTAGGTGGTTGATATGGCCAGATAAGTCTCGTAGTGTATCAGATTAGTGTTAGTATGATAATAGAGCAATGACCGGAAGTTAATCCGTTGCTGTTGTATTGAGGAGTCATGCTATGGTATTCGGTTTCTTTGTATTTTAGTCCCCTGAACTGTTGTTGATTCTGCTACTGTCATTGTTGATGTGATTGCTAGTGCTATTAATCTAGATTTCTTTGGTAAATGGGCCCCGGTATTAAAGACATAGGTATTTTATTGGGCGGCATTTTCCTGATACAGGTACACCGTTTAAACGGTGATATCTTTTGCTAAACATTTTGCTATGTTTTGAATAAATTCATTTATATATTCCAGGAAAATGCCACCCAAGAAAGTTACCCAGTCTAAAGAAAATAGTAGTAGTTTTGTAGAGGGTCCAATTATAAATGAAATCCTAGACTTGTTGCGCAAGCAGCAGCAACAACAGTTGCAGCTAATCCAACAGGTTCAGCAACAGCAACTACTGTTGTAGTAGCAACAACAAGGAGTGAACCCAAGTATTTATTTCAAATCTTATTGGAATGTTAACCTCTTTGAGTTTAAAAGTGAACCTAATCCAGTAACTGTTGGAGCATGGTTAAAAGAAATGGAGGAAGTTTTCAACCTCGTGCAAGTAAGTGATAACCGTAAGACCGATTATGTAAGTTATTTGTTGAAAAATGAAGTGAATTATTGGTGGGAATCAACCAGAGCGTTAGAAGGAGAAGGCCCTGTTTCATGAGCTAGGTTTACTGAGTTCTTTTTTGAAAGTTATTTCCCAGATTGTGTACGAAGTTAAATGAAAATTGAGTTTCTAGAACTGGAACAAGGTGAAAGAAGTGTGTTAGAATTTGAGACCAAGTTTACAGAATTGACCTGATTAGTTCCTAAGTATGTAAGTATGGAGATTCAGAAAGTAAGGAGGTTCCAACAAGGTTTGAAGCCTGGAATTCGCAGAGGAGTTGTGGCATTACAACCTAAGATATACTCCTCTATGGTTCAGGTCGCCCTAGTAATGGAAGGTGACCAGAAGTTGATTGTTAGGGACGGAATTGATAGGAAAAGTAAGTCGGAAGGTGTTAAGGATAAAGCAAACCAAGGAGAATCCATTTAAGGATTTGAGAATTGGCTTGGCCGGAACATGAGTAAGAGATTCCGGAGATAGAGTTTATTTCAAGATAGATCTAGTGTTACTTTAGTTGCTTCCACTCCGGCCCAGTCAGTCGAGTGAGGAGTGGATTGTAAGTCCTATGATAGGAGACATAGTGGTTCGTGCAAAAAGAATGTGCAATGTTTCAAGTATGGACATAAGGGTCATCATGCATCAGAATATAATCCAGAATAGCAAGAGTTATGTATCACCATTATGGAAGAGTGGCCATATTGCAAGGAATTGTAGAATGGTTATTCAAGATATTACACCCCAAGGGTCAACATACAGCTCAGCTGGAGATAAAACTTTCAAAAGAAACAAGAAATTAAGTGTTTAGAAGTTGGACGTAGTTGCAGTTGATCTGACACCCTCCGAGTTAGAGGGTTTTGATATGATTTTAGGATTGAGTTGGTTGTCCTGTATCATGGCAAGGAGTGGTTTCAGAAGAAGCAAAGTGTAAAGTGTACAGAAGCCAATAGTAAGATAAGTTTTTGGAGGCAGAAGCAATATAAGGAATTCTTCCAAACATGCGAGAAAAGAAGTAATAAGCTAAGGATATGAGGTAGATCCACCATCTGTAAAGATACGAAGAAGCGAATATTTAAGCTGGAAGAATGTTGGGTAATAATAAATGCCCTGGAATCTCTGGAGGCCAGTGGAACGAAATAATTAGTTGATAATGGTAACAGTTATTAGAAAGAAAAGTGAGCATACCAGATGTAGTTCTCTGGGGGTGCACCAGTGATGTTGCTAGGAAAGAGGATGGAATTATGAGATTGTGTAATGATTATCAGAAGTTTAATAAAATAATAAATAAGAATAGGTAACCTCTATAGAAAATTGGTTACTTATGTGACCTAATTGAAAGAATGTGTTATTTCTCGAGGATTGACTTAAGATACAGCTTGAGGACATGATAGGAATTATGATCAGAATGAGTTATGAACATTGTAATCTCTGGTGATATGATGGGGAGTAATAAGTGCATCAGTTATCTACAGGTAATCAAGGAACATGGTGTATAAGGAATACTTAGATAAGTAAATTGTATTTATTGATAACATCCTCAGCTATCTAAGGATTAAGAAGATCTGGGAAGAATGCCCAAGGATTTTCCTACAAAGATTAAAAGGGAAGCAATTATAAGCTAAGTTTTGAAGTATGAATTTTGGTTGAAAATAACAAGAGATTTTGGGTATTTCACTAACAACCATCTAAGCAAAGCCAGTGTAGTGTGGTTAAGATTGCTAAGGAATCAGTAAAGGAATTGAAAACTGTGGGAATTAAAGTTGAGTATATGAAGGTGACGAGACGTTAGTATATAAGATTATTTCCCAGCCTTAACTGCTGGAAATGAGTAAGAAGCGATTGGATGTTGGAAATTAAATTGAAAATCAGTATTACCTATCATCTTTAGATGAAGGGTTATAGTGAGATGATGATTCGGACAATATAAGAAATGTGGAGAGTATATGTGTTAGGTTTATAAAGGAAAATGAAGTAATTACCTACCATGGATTGAGTTTTTATAATAATAGTTACCCTATTAGTAAGAAAATACTACTTTGCGAAGTGCTGTGTAGACATAAGCATGAGTCCTCCCTCTATTAAGAGAAAGTGGGAGTAGAGATATTGTTAAGTCCTGAATTAATTCAGTACATCCAGAGTGGGGGTGTTGACTCAGAAAGAGTGGAAACAGCTCGGGATAGACAAAGAAGAGAAAACGGGTTTGCATCGAGAAAATACGAATATATAGAATGAGGATCGAGGTATAGGCGAAAGTTTTACCCTGAAAGAGATTGGTTAAGTTTGAACATAAGGGACAAGTTGAGTCCTCAATATAGTGAATCATTCAAGGTATTGATAAAAATAGGTATAGTTGCCATGAGTTGACGTGGCTGCTGTAGTCGCAGTATATATATATATAATGTGTCTTGCGTATCAATATTAAGGTGATGTGTATCTGATTCGGATCAAATTATTGACTAGGGAGCCAATGTGCTCTTATCCAAAAATAATTCTTCTTAGAATGATCGATCCAAACCCTAGATCGTTGAGAGCGAGTCCTCATCAATAAATTTATATTTATAGCGAGTATGCGATGAATAAATCCCCGAGTAGAAGAGTCTACCTGGAAGTTAGAGTCTGATATGCTTGACAAATATCCTCATTCGTTTAGCTAAATCAGATTCTGAGGACAGAATCTTTTTAAGGGGGAAGGATATAACGACTCGTATACTTTTATATTATTTAAAAGTGTAATTATTAAAATAAATAGTTAAATAAAATATGTGTATTGGTTTCGATCATTATGTGTTATTTTATTATTATCCTTGTGTGAATTAGGGTGTATAGAGTTGTTTGTGTAATTAGCTATTGAGTTGTATTGAATCGTTTTCACTTTCAAAAGTGAATTTAGTGCAAATTTAATTGCATAAATATTTGGAATGTCTCTAAAATTGTTTTCATGGTTTTATAATTACAATAATTATTTTTGCGATTTTATAAAATTTAGAAATCAATATTTCCTCAATTATTTAGCCCTGTATGATTTTCTGAGTGTGTTTAATGATAAAATCCATATTTAATTATGGGAAGCTTCAAAAATTATGAAACTCATATTTATTTAAGGTTGGAATATTTCGAGAATTTTAAAATTATTTTGGGAATTTTTAAGACTAATTTCACCCGCGCCTTGTTTCGTTAATTGTTAAAAAGCGGGTATAAATTGCGTTTCAAAAATTGTTTTAAAATTTCGAATTTAGGTTTTTATAAACTTCGGGATATTTGTATCATTTGAAGACTATTTTCGTGATTTTCTGAATTAGTTTTAAGTGTAGCTCGGTTCGTTAATTGTAAAATGCGGGTACTAAGTGCGATTCAAAAATGCTTTAAAAATTAGGGAAATTTTTGCTTTATTAATTTTTAAATACTCCGGAAGTTTTCAAATTATTTTGGTAATATTTTGAATTATATTCACCCGCAAGTTGTTTATTAAATTGTGAAAAAACGAATCGACATCGGGCTACCAGAAGGTTATACTTATCTTTTTTTGCTACGTGTCAGATTCCTATACTTTTGTATATACGTGTAAGATGCTGGGCTTTTCAGTTAAAAAAATAAAGAAAAGAAAAAATGAATTAAAATGGAAGAAGAAGAAAGAGAACAGGGGGAAAGAGGGCAGGGGGCTCGATTTCGAGGGTCTCTCTCTCAGCTCTTAATTCCTTCCACCTGTTCGCTCTTTTTCCGGCTTCATCTTGGCTTGCTCTGCTTCGATTCGCAGATACTTCCTTCTTTCCATTTTCGGTGAGCCGCCGTTTGACTCCAGCGAGACTTGATGGTTTCGGTTTATCTTATGGTTCGATTATATATATATATATATATACCCGTATGTATATATGTCTGTTCCTGTGTGTATATGTTTATGGTGATGTTGTTGTTCCGTTCCATCGGGTTGCCGCCGGACTGAATTCCGGCGAGGCGACTTCGTTTTGGAGCGGCGCGTGTGCGTTGTTGTTCCTGTCCTGTTCTGTGCTCATTTGGTGTTGTTCGTGCGCGTGGGCGCGTGATGCAGTTTGTTATTTTGATTTGCTTATTACTGATATTGTAATTTTATTAAAACTGCAGGAAATTTGTTTGATTGGATTTCGTGAAATATTCTCGTGCATAAATTTTTATTAATCGGTGGAGTTCGCATCGGAAACCCGAATTAATCGGGTACCCGCAGATTTTACCGCCGTCCGCGATGAATTTCGATGAGCGGACGGTGGACAGTGATGATATAATTCTGAGTCCTAATATTTTAAAATAAATAAAATATAAAATGTAAATAATTATATTTAATTGGTGTTGGAGAATATGTTAATTGGCGTTATTGACTGAAATCGGTGATTGGGAATTGGATTGTAGTTGGTTTGGTTTTGGTTGTGATTGATTTAATGTCGAATTATTTGACGGGTAGGCCGATAAACAGATGAAGTGCTACCCGAATTTTTGGAAATTAACTTCGGAAATTCGGGACATACCCTGTGATTATCGAAACATCGAACAAGTATAAACAAGTATATACATATACCTTGTACGAAACCTGATTGTATGTTGTCGTGAATGTTTTGTCAAAATCCAGTAACCCTATTTTCGTAAAATGACGAGTATATGTATTTTCTGAAAATGAACACCAAACCGATTTCTCGAGAACGTGAACCCTGACTGTTGGATGTGTTATTGTATTGTAATAATGTATACAATTACGAGTCGGGTTTGAATATCGTTGGGTAGAATTGGTGTTGAGAATATGTCAAGCATACCTAGACGTCTAACGTAGGGTATTTCGGCTCTGTAGGTTCTGGTCGAAGGACTCAGGAATTGATATCGAATTAAGATATTCTAGTGATCAGTCGGCAAGTGCCTCGAGGTTCCCAAGCAAAGAACCCTGAGAGTCCTGGATACTATCTTGAGATAGATTGCTGCGAAGCAGGGATGTCTTCTAGTGAGACAGTCATTTTTCCATGAGAGCCTGAACGTTCAAGTCTATCAAAATCAGTTAGAGATGGTCGTAAAGCTCTGCAAGGCAAGTACCCCTGACCATTCTGTTATGGTTCAGTATATATGAATAGCTAAATGTTCTACTTTCGTAATGTAACAGAAACGTTTTAAGTTACATATCCCCCCGTATTTGAAATGTTGTTTAAAATTATGTTTTGGGGAAAAGTAACTTCTGAAAATACCTATCTCTAAATGTGATTAAAATGAAAAGAGGTTTTGAATAGTGTGCTGTGATAGAATTGATTTTAACAAGAGATAGGTAAAAGTGGTTTTGAAACTGGATAAAACGAATCAGATATTGGATAACATTGCGTAAGTGGCTAATTCGGTCGCGCGCATTACATAACCGATTAGTCCAGCATAGTTAATCAGAGACCTAGCTAGTCTCTGCGGATCTGGCGATTTTGTGTGAAAGCCCGATCAGCTTTCCTAGACATTTTGTGTGATAGCCCGGCCAACTATCCTAGATAATTTGTGTGGAGGCCTGATCAGCCATCCCTAAATAACATCCAATACATATCTGATTATGATTTTATGATTCCAGTAATGGAACAAATGGCTTTGGGTCCCCATAACGGGACATATGGTTTTATGGTTCCTGTAATGGAACGGAAGGTTTGAAAATGGAAATAGCATGCTAAAATTGAACTATGGTTTTTATGCACAGCATACAACAGTTGATCTTGTTTTACAGAGCATGCTAGTTTTGATATCCAGTTTATACCTGATTTACATGTTTCTGGCAAGTTATAAATTCTGTTCCTATAACTGCTTTATATTAAACTATTTTGCTTGTTATTCATATAGCGGTACTGCTGAGTAAGCAATTGCTCACCCTTGCAGAATGTTTTATATATGTATTGCAGATGCCTAGGAGATTCTTCGGTGATAGTCGGGCAGAGTTCCAGTTCCCTTCGTGTCAGACTCCTCTGAGATGGTTGTGCTAGACCAAGGGTGGTCTGTTGAGTTGCTGTGTTAAGTTAGTTGCGTCGAGATAATTGTTGTAAGTTTGAGTTGTGTTAGTTGAGTAACCTAAGTCATACTTAAACCTGGCAAAGATCTTGGTAAAGGGGTCGTAGTTATATCCTATTATTGAATTGTTTATCTTTTGGTTGTTGTTGATGACGTCAACTCCTGACCCCGGGGTTGAGGCCGTCATAAAGGGTATCAATTTGATATTGGTATTCCGATTCAATTCTATTTAAAGATCTGATAAAGTATGTGAACTAGGGAACCTATGAGTGTACCCTTTTTTGGAAAGAAATATTTGATAAGAGGCTATCAATTGTTCCGATGCCAAGACCACTCGATTAAGAGTTATAATTGTCTTTCTCGGCCCAAATTTAAAAACTCGTTATTTCAAAATCGTCATCCAGGTAGCCATAATTTCTTCAGTGGTTACGATGTTGAGATTTTTACGAACAAACTGAAATATGCCTAGTTGCATATGTTCTCATGAATGACTAGTTAATAGTCCTAACTAGTCAAAATTTTAATTAATACAACGAAAGCCTAGCTAATCATCCTAGCTAGTTGCTATGGGCCAAACCAATTGTGCTGGCCATTTTCTTAGCCGGTTGATAATATTGCTTGATATGGACTTGTTATTATTTTTCTAGTTCCACTTCCAATAAAATTTTGATTATTCCATAGTGCATTATATATCCCAGATTTAATTATTGATGAAATTTTCAAAGAATGATTTAATTGACACCTAACTAGGTCGCCCACTCAAACGAGAATTCATATTCGTTTATGAAATATTTTATTCATGAAATATTTTATTCTTTCGTTTGTATAACGAATATCCAATTAAAATTACAAAGTGATTGAAGAACAATATACTTCCTTATTTATTAATCGTTGGATAAAATTCCTTCTTCCAAAATAGCACCTCTTTGAGACCCCAATGGTTAACCCTTGGTTGAGGATGTTATTCGATATTGCATTCATTATTCGAGAATAAAAGTATTCTTTCAATGGGAAAATCTTACAAGTATCATTCGTATGATGTTATTATTTAGCAATCATTGCTTTCAATGGATATTCTCCATAATATCACAATATAGAATTCTAAGGACATGGAAGGATAATCCTTGTTATATTCTTCCTTCCAAGTTATAAATCTTCTGAGTGTTACGACTCTTTTATTTAGAGCTCATTATTTGTTTAGATGTTAGATTTTGAAATCTTGTTAAGATTGTCTAAATTTCGTCGATATCATGAAAAATCATTTTTCCAAGGCTAATTGCCTTCCCAACAAAGAGAGGTATAGTTGAGAACCGATTGTTGTAATATGAGACTGAAAGCTCAGTGCTATGATGGTGCAATCGGAGCATCGTGATGAATAAGTTGTTTTAAAAAGGGAATACCATGTTTATTTATTATCATAAGGATCTTTAACATGGTTATAGAAGGACAATAATAGAGATATAACGTGATTAGTGAGGTACACTTCTATGAAACATTATCGGGATAAGTGCTAATAAATTCGGGAAAGATCAAGCATGTATGAATTTGAGGAATAAGATTTTTAAAAGGTGAAGGTAAGGTTAGTAGCAATCCCGTGCTAGAAATACTCGACGATAAAAATAGGATGTTGCGAGAAGTCTAATAATATGTCTACGCAGCTTAAGGACCGTGATATAAGGCGTCCTAATAATGATCTAGAATAATTGCGATAAGGTTCGCACGGAAAGGGACAAGGAGTTTACTTATGAGAAAATTTTGGAAATTGTTTTTTACACTGAACACGAGATAGAGGCCATAGTCAAATTGATCAAAGACTATGATTGAGAATTTATTATCATCAAGGAAAGGCCAATGTGGTGACCGACGTTTTAAGTAGGAAAAGATATATTGAGGATGAAAAATCTCAAAATAACTAATGAGGAGGATCACACGAATGAATTTGAAGTAAGGCAATGTGAAGAGAACCTTAATAACGTGACGGGAAAGATTAAATAAAACTAGAAACTTAAGAGGTTACTAGTCATGACCGGATATGAAAAGGGATGTTATTAAGTAGGTAAGTAAGTAGTCGACATGGTTGAAAATGAAAACAGAAAGGCGAAGATTAAAATTTTGGTGATTGCGACTTATAAATGACCCATATGGGAGTAAGAGTTTATTATAATAAATTCTGGAGGAAGATTATCAAGAACCAAGTAAGCCGTCGTGCTATTTTAGGATTTTGAGTAATAGGTTCAATAAGACCGCTTATTTTATTATGCAAATGATAGATTTACGCTCTATAAAATTTTTATGAACATGGAAGAGATAATTGGTGATATAGAGACCCCGTGATTAGAGGTGGCCACTTGTGCGGGTTTGAATTGCCCACTCGGGACCGGCTCGTACGGAAACCCGATTTTATTCGGCCCGAATCGGGCCGGTTCAAACCCGCACAGCTCGTTAAAACAGGAGTGCCGTTTACGAATTAGAAAGTTAAAATTCGGACCCGGACCGGCCCGCACATGAACCGCACGCCAAGTGGAACTGCACGGACCGGCCCGCACAAACCACCTGGCTCGCGGGTTTCTTATCACTTAATAGTTTGCTGTATCTTTTTTTTCCTTCATATTGTTAAGATACATTAATATGAAAATTAATATTTTATTTTTGAAGTCAAACAGGCATCTACATAGGAGCATATACATACTTATATTATATTGTAATAATTAAATTAGGAATTAAGTAATTTAGTTAATAAAAAATGAAAGTTACTAAGAATTAAAAATTTATTTAAAATGAAAGTAACTAAACAAATATTTGTAATAAATAATTAAAATTGTAGCCAAAAATCGAAAAACAATCAAGCAGCTCGTTCAACCCGCGCGACTCGGCCCGCACGGCTCGCACAAGCCCGTGAGCTCGCGAGTCACAGTGCCGAATACGGTTTCCTTTTTTCATATCTGAACCCGGCTCGGCCCGGCCCGATTCTCCAGCGTGCCGGTTCAGTGTCCAAAATTAACGTGCTCGACCCGTAGTTAGCCCGGCCCGGACCGCACGAATGGTCACCACTACCCGTGATATTGTGCCACGCAAGGACCCAAGAATTAATTTCACAACTGGATTATTTCCCAAGATATTTTGCAAAAAAAAAAGACGAACAGAGGCACAACTTAGAGTTCTCAAATCGACAAGTAGAATGAGAAGTCTATCCGGGCCATTGAAGATACGTCTAGCGGCTTACCTTTAATTGGAACGGTTAGGAGAATCGCCTATCGTTGATAGAAAATTCGTATAGATATACTTACCACGCGAGCATACGGAAATTAGACGTTGATATCCCTCATGAAGGATAACGTGGAAGAATGAAGAATGTTATGGTGAGGACTGACAGAAGGCAAGAAAGATCGTACATACCCTACAAAGACCACTGGTAGCAGGTAACAATAAACGCGAATATGTCTAAGGCGCTAGCGAGAATAACAAGTACGACCCAGAAGGTATCGTAGTACTATAGGTATTATACGGGGAATGACTAAAGAAGTCCGGCCGATAACGGAAGTTGTGCGTTCCACGACTCTAAAGGCGTATCAATCAATTGCGTATGAAATGGTGCTTCCTTCAAGATGGAAACAGGACGAGGATGTGCCTTACGTTACTACGGGAAGAAATATTAAATCTGACACTAAGCGTGTAACATGAGACGAGCGTGTAGAAATATGACGAGAACTTCTTACACAACATAATCGATAGAGATGATGCGCCAAAATGGAAAACGTTAAGAAACGAAACTCTAGCACTAGTAGGAGCGATGGAGGGGGAAACGAATAAGTTGAAGGATGATTCTAAACAAGATGCGCTAATCGTCCATATTATAGATTTTAAGGGTAATGAAGCAACCAGTTGACGTTAATCGAATTATCGACAATAACGAGTTATCATGCGTGTATTGGAACGGCTACAAAGCTTTGTACGGAAGAAAGAATCGTTCTCTCTTAGGATGGGAAGAAATTGGTAAGTGGAGGATATTGGACCATAGTTGAGTCAATAGACCAAAGGAATTCCTAGAAGTGGAAGCCCAGGATGAACAATAGAGATATGCGGACCGGAACTATAAAGACAGAAAGTACGAAGTAGCGGACCAAGTATTGTTGAAAGTACCTCCCGGGGAGGGAGTGATGAGATTCGAAAGGGAAAGAAATGTTGAACCTAAGATTTATTGGACCAGTTGAAGAATTAAAGGACTAAGAAAGTTGACTTATAAATTAGCACCATCGTCGAACGGTCACCAAGTTTATAACGAGTACCACGAATCGAGGTTAGGAAATTTAATCGTCAAAACCAAACATATGATTGAAAATGAGCTAATAAACTCGTAGCCTGACTTAGCGTATGTCGAGTAACGTGTAGAGGTCATAAGACTACAAGGACGAGTACCCGGAAATATATTGGATGGATGAGTGGAAATTTTATGAAAAGATCAAATACTGCAAGGTCAACGTGAGAACTTGAGGTTGTCATGCGAGAAGAATATCCCTACCTGTTTCTGAACTGATTCCAGGACGAAATCCTTTTAAGGGGGGAAGACTGTAAGACCCAAATTTTTTAGATCGGTAAAAGGCCTTTATGAATAGTAATATAATAACTTGAATTTTTAAGACCTTATAAAACGTTTAATGAATAGTAACCCTGACGGACGGGGAAAAAGACGTCTTAGCCCACACTATGTTGTGTATGAGAAAATGAGTTTCAGAATTGATAACATGATTATACATACCAAATGAGTGTATATAAACGCTATTAGTTTTCGAAGAAAACGAACTTTGAAAAATGACCATATTTATGAATCATCGAGGATTACGGGAATCACAATATAATTACAAATTTAAAACCCTACGGATTTATATTCAAGTATGATAATTCAAAGCATAAGGAATAAATATGAAAGGATTTACGTCGCGAACCATATTCGAGAAAGTATTACGAAAACGTTTAAGCGACAGAGCGAACGCGTAAACGATTAAATAAACGTAACGCACTAACTAACCATGGTGGGAAAGTAACCATGGTTACTTTATCAAATAGTGAGCTAAGGTATAGAATGATCAACCAAGGGCTAGAGAATAGTAAGCTAAATGGTTAAGCTAATTAGGTTAGCTTGTAAACTAGGAAGCCTAGCTAGATATGTCCAAGGATTTGGCAACAAGAATAAATCCTAGGATATATACTAGAGAAGAAAGATCAATTACAAGCTATCACAACCTCATTTCAAAGAAGAAACCAAGAAGCAACCACGAAGCAACCAAGGAAGCAAGCATAAAAACACTTCTTCTCTCCCAAAACCACTCCATTCGGCTATATCATCAAAAACCAAGAATTCAAAATCAAATCTCCAAGTTCTAGCCATGGATAAATCCTCCCATTAATTCTCAAGATTCCTAACAACCAAACTAAGGTAAGATAATTCTTTGATCTCTTTTTATCAAGGTTTGATGGGTGAAATAAAATCAAGAAAGTTTCTAGTGAATAGTATGAATATTAACTCTTCTTTGGTTTATTTTAGTATGTAGTGGTAAAGCTAGTTTTAGTGGTGATATTGTTGAGATATTGATGTTTAGTTAAGTAGATTTAAAGTTGATTGATGTTACCTCAATAACATGATGTTCTTGAGATGAGTTAGTGTGTTGATGATGATATGTTGATTGGTAGTGGTAGTATAAAGATCTAAGGCATAAACGAAACTCCGATCATAAACGTAATCTCGTTAAAACGAACAAAACATAACTTTAAGTTTCTGCAGAAAGTCCCGAAGATGTAAACTGTAGTTTCTTGAAAAATAACCCTTGATTATGATAAAAAAAATGTTACAAGGATCGTTTAGGCACTTGAATCGCTTGATTCCGATTTACGGATCAAAAGTTTTGGCCGTTTTACTAAAAGTGATTTACGCAACAAAAACTGCTACGAATTACAAATTTTGAAATACAAAGGATCGACTTAAAAATGTTTATAAATTATGAAAATTTTACAGAGATTAGTAAATTGAGTTTCCTAACTTCCATAAAGATTTCAAGTGAAAATAATGATTTTTTAGTTTTATAAAAATATCGGAGCCGAGACCGCGCGATTAGAAACTGTAGAATCCATAAGCGGAGCCGATGACGAAAATGAAAATGCACTTAAGATACTTTGAAAAAGGAAGCGACCATAATGGGAATAAGGACTTAAAGAAATAATAAGGATAATATAGGTTGAGAGTGTGCATAATGATTAGCGCATGAGTGCGGGTAGCCGTAAATTAGAACGGGACATAACAAAATGACTTGTGTTTATGATTATAGATTTCCGAGCGGAACCTAGAGTATCCTCCACCTCAAGATACCCAGGCAAGTTTTCAAACCCTACCTTTTAAGAACTGTTGTGTTGTGAATATTTTACAAAACTGTGGTATATGCATAAGATTGCTTTAAACTGTTTTACGAAGTTTGAGATGTATTACATTACTCAATTATTGATAATTTCTAGTATATGTTCATACCGAGTTCGAAATGTTATATTTAGACCGAGAGTCGGTCGGTGTAAGCTTATAAAAACCCGGAAGTATCCCAGAGGAGTTTATAATTGAGAACGTTAACGCTAGCGAAGCGTGGCGTGTATATATTTTAGACCGAGGATCGGTCAGTAAAAAAATTGATGAAAACCCGAAAGTATTCCGGAGGTGTTTTGATTAAGAATATTAACGCTATAGTAGAGCGTGATGTATAAGTCGTAAGACCGAGAGTCGGCCAGTTTTGTTTTATAAAGTATAAACCCGGAAATCATCCCGGAGATGTTTTGGATGATTAAAAGTCCATAATGGTACGGATTGGTTCGAGTGGAGATAAAAAAAATGAGCACGGGTTTTTTTGGTCCAAGCGCCCGCGCAAGATACTTCTATGCCAGCCGGGAAAAATGGGACTCAACGTCCACTTACGAAACATTAAAATACCTCAAACTTTTATTAAAACGATTTCCCAACAATCATATTCCCTCAACTATATTTTATTATTCGAACAATAATTATTATATACCTATTCCTCTATTATGGGAGAAGTATACTCCAATGATTATGTATTTCAAACCCGATTAAACATTAAAGATTATTGATTGCGTAGACATAAACTAGTTGAGGAATAGTATCTTAAATATTCTTTTAAAGAATAAACTCATTCTAGGTTTAATTATTTATCGATTATCATTTAATTATTTATTATTCATCAAAGGGTTTATTTATGATTTAAAATTCATAGGCCTAATTTAAAATACTTTCTGATTTTCGGAAAATCATTCGAATAATTTCAGATCGTCGAAGAATATTATCTTGACTTATTATGAATATTTTGAATATAGTTTCAAAGAGAAACCCCCCCTATTTAATTATCTGTTGACAACGGTCAACTCACATCATTAGTACTTCCTCCGAAAACTTTCGGAAGTACATATATATATATATGAAGTAAAGTTATGCCTATCAACAAGCAAAATGCTTGGGGGAACTTCGATGTGGTTCGAGTTCTCGAGATATGATAGGATTTCCTAAAGGAAAAGGGAGGGGTAGGATCTAAGTACTTCGTGTATTGGATATACTACTGGTACCATAGGAGACGGTACAATATGTACCTAAGGACCTGCGAAGTGTGTGTATACCCGAAATGAGGACACATAGCCCGTATGCGCAAAGGGTGATAACCGGGATACGAAGGTGTCGTCCTTCTATTAGTAGAAAAGGTTACTTTTATCGTAGTACGACTAATCATCGTATGCGGTGGCTCCAACAAATGTACTAATCATCGTGTTGAACCTTTCTTGACGAGTTTGGCTTGCAAACATGCTTTGCAAGTGCTCATTGATAGTATATGCATCCATATGCACATGCTGTCTTTGAAGCTCAGCACTCATAGTTGCCAACATAAGACATGCAACATCATTTGCATCATTCTCATCCCTTATGCGTGCTGCTCATTCATCAGCAGTAGCACCCTCAGGAAGGGGGCCTGGAGGATTCATCAATGACATGAAGCTTGCGCTCCTGCCTGAGGACAATCCTTAAATTCCTCTACCAGTCTAGGAAGTTGTTTCCTCCTGTCAGCTTGTCCTTCTCAAGGACTGAATGTACGGATATTGTGTTTGTATTGTTTGCCATTACTCAGTATCTACAATAATAAAAGCGCAAAATAAACATTAGATTGTCTGAGTTAAAATTTTATGTTCATATAATTATGATATATTCATAATATATCTCCCACTATTTTTTTTATCAAATTAATAGCCCTAACTATTAATTCGGAAAGTATATCCCATAAATCTTTCTAGTGAGCCAAGATCCATATTTCGTCATGTTCTAAGTCAACCACTGGTATCCTTAAATCATAATTATTTAGGTAGACAACAGTTGTCAATTATATCATATATAATTCTTGGATAATTTGGTGAACAACAATTGATCTTATCTATCTAATAGATTTTTAACCAAACTCTATGCTTCTAAGTTCATAATAGTTGAATATAACCGTTTATATTCACCTTATTATGATGACTCAGTTAAGTTAGACCCAATGATACAACGTCCGAATATAACCGTTTATATTCGTCACATTTCACCACGATAGATAGGAGTCCCCTGCCACTGACAGTCCTTCCCCTTATCGATCTAGGATTTAATGAGTATTCATTCATTGGAAAGCATCTGATTAAAACTTAATATTTTTACTTAGGGATTTTTAATTTAGAACGATCATGATCCCATCATAAAGAGATTTCCAATTTTTTCTTGAATAAAATACTTCAAATCAATACTCGTCAATGGTTTGATTTCCAGGTAGTGGAGGAGTCACATCGGTCTCGCTTAAAACCCACAGCCTTACAAGTTCTATGAATCCGTTGTTGACAAAATCTCCCCATGTCAGAAATAAAGAAAATTCGTATTTTATTCCGTGTTTCATAAACACGAGAATCTCATGATCGTTTGTTAATTTTAAATCTTGAGTCGTTACAGATTTTATCGTGTTTAAAGGCATGGCATGGGTGATGTATCTAATACATACATGCATCATTGATCTAATTAAAACATGCATTTTCTACTCTACACATACTATTTATACATCATATGAACATGCAATAGTTATGGCCCAATCCTATGTGATCTTTTCAGGCTAATGAAAAGATCAAGGTCAATCTATGGTGTAAAAATAACTATTACATATGTCTTCTCTATTGCTTCCATTGTTTCCTTGGCCTCCATAGGATGCCTCCTCTTTCCCTTGTCCTTCTTGGATGTTACATTAAGAATTATACTAATGAACTTACAAAAGAACTCGAGTTACATTCGAGATAAAACAACTACAAATAGAAAACGACATGCAAGTCGTATTTATTACAAACCAAAAGAATAAACCATTACAACTAAGGTCTTAAGGCCATAACTATGCACCATGCTCAAGTAACCATTAAAGAACATGATAGATCATATAAAGATGACATACTATTTATCACTTATCATGATCCAATCAAGAATAATAAATAAGTAAAGCATATGTCATAAGCACAAATTAAAAACAAAACCCTAAGCACGCGGATCGACCTCCACGGTGAGGTCGCTGGGGGGGTTCGGGGGGGCAGCGAGCCCCCCGATGGCGGAAATTTTTGCAAAATCAAGTATCAGAATACTATCAAAACATGTATCAAAATACTATTCCAGAAGCATGTATCAGTATACACACGATCCATATCCCAGTTACCAAAAACATGTATCAGTATACATATTTTAAGAGATCACATACATATGAGTTATGGCAGATCTTAAACATACTAGTATCATCATATAGATCATTAACAGATTCATCATATCATCCATATAACATAACTGTTATCATGGAAGACTCATATAACATAACTGTTATCATGGCAGATTCATCACACATGCATACTTGTAAAAATACAGTAAGCACGTAACCAAATCAGCCCCTTATACACGTAGCTCTGATGTCATTGCTAGGTTCCGAAGGCATAAAACGCAGCGGATAAACGTTAATAAAACAAAAATTTCGAAACCCAAAAATAGGATCTATGTATAATTATGGGCAGATTATGGAGATAACGAATCATACCTTTCAAGAGCTTAACTTTCACGAACTCAACGGAGATCCTAGCTATCACGCTTTGTGTCTACCTCTCGGAGAAACACCTCTATGGTATCCACACGAGCACCTTCAAGAACGTCTCACGAACTTGACTACAGAATGGATGTACTAGCCTCCTTCTTGATGATCTGAATTGCCTCTGCCTCTCTTTGCTGCTAGGGTTTTCTCAAAAACGTACAAGCCTCTTTAACCTATCATTATGTATTTATAATGGCTGATTAAAAAGGCCCATAATAGCAAAGCCCAACCCTAGTAGGTATTGGATTAAATAATAAAAACGAATTTCTATTATTTAATTAATAACTAAGTCATACTTAATTATTATGGGCAAAAACATTCCTTTTAATTCGAATTTATATTATCTCAATTAAGTCTTACTTAATTATAATAAAATTCAAATAATCATCAATTAATTTAAATCCATAATTTAAATTAACTATTCCATTAAGTGCTCTATTTGTGCGACCCTATAGGCTATTATTTAATTGGTAATAATTTTATTCTCTAATAAAATTATAAACAATGAGCGGTATCTAGTAATACATCATTGTTACCCAATTAAACAATAATTAAATCGTGATTAGATAAAACCTTTCGTGATTAATGTTTTTCGTGTAATATAATCCCTTTAACCATACATATTATAGATTAAACTCGAGGCATGTATTTAGTCATCCTCTTCAACATTTAATCCGGGTTTACTTGATCCATGAGTAGATTATCAAGACAA
Source organism: Apium graveolens (assembly GCF_009905375.1). Classification (NCBI taxonomy): domain Eukaryota; kingdom Viridiplantae; phylum Streptophyta; class Magnoliopsida; order Apiales; family Apiaceae; genus Apium; species Apium graveolens. Next base: position 28,321,774 of record NC_133655.1, on the reverse strand, counting down.
ATCATTATTTGAGCATGGCCATGCTTTTATAATCTCACTCAATCAAGAGGCCAATAATATTTCTCCTAATTATAGGAGGGTTAAATCCTTTATCTATCATTCATATTTCTCATACGACTCATGATATACCCGATATCCACTTTTATCATCACCCGATCAAAAGTAACTTTTAATGTAGCCAAAGTATATTAATCCTCGTATAGAAATATAATGATTTCAAGTCAAAGGATCGTTACACCATTATCACTGTGAGTCTTTCTTATGACTTTATTAAACATGAAGAATCTCACTGTGGGTCTGTCCAGTACCATCTACTCTCACATGTACCTATGTATTGACTTTAGTATCCCCATACTTATAACCAATGAGATGTGGTTATCTTGTCAAACAACATACTAGTCTATCTATGTATTATTATTGTCCTATATAATAATACTCGACTAGGGACCTTTAAGAATATGATATATCATATAATCTCAAGTTCAAGTCATGTACTTAAACTATACAATTTGTATCATGATTTTAAGGACATTTATTATGCTAACAAAATATCGCAGTAATTAAGGTCATAATAAATACATTTATTGAATGATCAACTGACATAAAGATTTTAAAGAATAATGTAGTGCCTCTAGGGCACCTACACTAACAAAGATATCAGTCGTAATTATTGTAACTTCATGTAGAGGTTATGAATAATTGTTTGAGATCCTGTAAAGTACATTTGACTTTTAATAACAGATGATACTTGTCGTACGTCGTTTCTAAGGCTATAACTTATGAGTGTGTGAGACTGGGGGTCTGTGATATGGAATTATTGGATTATCGAGTTAATGCAGGTTACACATGATTGAAGGATTGCGTGACGACCCAGGTTCCTGACCCCGGATTTGGGGGCGTTACATTACTTCAGTGCTCTTTATCTAAACTCATAATCGTTCTTGCAATTTACATGGGATAAACACTACTACATTCTAAGGAACCAACTGTTTACATTCAAATTGTTCTAAACTGATTCTAACTTATCATGTTATAAGTTAAATAAACAATTATTATAATACAGTTTGAATAAGTCCAACAGTGTGTACCTTTCATACCTGAGTGATGTGTGTGAGTGTGTAAATGTCAAATACACTTCTTTTGCATTTTGTTTGTGCACTGTGTGAGTTTTTTAGAAATGAACTTGTTAATCTGCAAAATGATTACTATACACAGTTGCTAATCCATATATATATTCTTTGAACTAGTGGACTGAATACAACTGGTTAGTAGACTAGTTAGATTTAAACAAAGCAGTTGTAGTTCTAGGATATCAAACTGTTTAACTATCACAATTATTAGCAAACTGAAATCATTTCCTTAGTTTATCAGTACAACCGTTTAGTATATTGACAACGGTACCTGTAGATGCATATTAGTGATTCATAAAGGCATAAATACAGTATTGCAAGGGAATGTAACATAATGCAAATTTTATATTCACAAGAAGCCAAAAATGTTCCTTTTCAATCAGTGTGGTTCACTGATTAAAGAGAACAAACATTTGCACATGTCTTAACATTACAAAGAAAAAGGAGTGCATACACTCCAGAGAATTACAAGTTCAACATCTAGTTCCATCATTACAAACAAAGTTAAAGATATAAAAAGTTAACATCAGATCAGCAGAGTTAAGTAGCACAGGATCAAACACCACTTCAAGTTCAGCAAACACAGATCATCCAACCATATTTCCATCCACATCACAAACATGAATCATATCAAGTAAGAGTTCAATGGGGGGTCCTCTAGCATCCAATCCTATATCCTCTAATTCCTGAACCATATCTAAGTCATTAGAGACTGGAACTTGGAATGAGTTCACAATCTCTAGGTCAGTCAAACTAGGTTCCCCTAGGTTTGATCCATCTAGGTTCTCTAAATAGGAAATCCTATTCTTACAGGATATAGTTACACTTTCTAGGTAAGCTACCTTGTCCTTAATCTCCTTATTTTCTGTTTAACCTTTTTAAGTTCAGTTTTAAGCTCACTAATCATGACTCTCACAGACTCATAATTTGAGAGGAAGATGTCTTCTTCTCTAAGTACTGGAGGAAGTACAGTAGGTTCAACCTCTTGAGGTTCACAGGTTGTAAGGGAGATCTGAGGTCTTATATGGTCTTTGGTGATATGAGAATCACCCAAGTTAGCAAATTTTTCAGGAAGGTGAACATTACACATTAGAAAGAAACATGTAATGAGAAGACCATAGGGCATGTATCCTACCATATTAGCATTTATCATGTTTAACAAGATTACATAGGATATACTGAAGTTTATCTTGTTATTATAAAGGAGGTAAATGAGTTTTACATCATAAAAGTCAAAATACTTGCTTTGATTAGGCTTAGGTAACACATTGGCCCTAATTATTAAAGCTAAGTGTTGAAATACCCCTTTAAAATGCTTAAAATGGATACCACAGTTAACATCACACAACCCCAAAGGCACATTAGACTCACAGAAGACACCCAACATTAACTCATACTCAGCTTTGTTAAACACAAACAAGGAATAAATATCATCACAAGGAAGTTCACACAAGTGTAAAGGTAAATGCAAAGCTCTGTTTAGACTCTTGTTATCAATGCAAATAACCTTCTTGTTCACAGTGGTAGTAAAATGTAGCACACCATCTACTCATATTATGATATTCATGTTGCAATAGAATTCACCCATCACATGTATGAAGTACTGTCTACAAAATTAAAAGACTAACCCATCCCATTTAGCAGTTCTGATTACCTTCTCAACTTCACCAGTCAGATTCACACAAATACCAGGCTTGACATTTTTGATAAGGTCTAGGTATTTCTTTGAGTTGGAAGGGTTTGCAAGGTCTGGAGGAGGGGGTTTGGAACTGTTTGTGTTTGTGTTTGTGTTTGGTTCATTTCTGAGGTTTGATTTCCTAGTGTATACCCTAGCTTGAAAAGGCTTAGAGGGTTTAGGGTTTTGAGCATTTGGGATTTGGAATTTTCTGCTTTGATAGAATGGAATGGTGTGATTTCTAAATCCTTTTCTTGGGTTTCTGTACAAGGCTCTTTGGTTAGGGTTTCTGGACTGGGAAGTGTTTACAGTTTTGAAGGCGGAATTTTTGTGATGGATAAACTGTTTCTTTTCCATATCTTGAAGTAGATATGGATTGGTTATGGCTGGTCTTGGTCTAGGGTAATATGGTATTGCATATGGATTAATTACTTGTAAAGTAGAGAAGACAAGCTTTGTCTAAGTATGTGTGTGAATGCAGCAAGTAACAGGTATATATGCATGCACATTGCACAAAATCCAAGATCAGTTTAGAAAATAATTTCATTTTAACATCACTTTTAATGTTCATGAATAGTGTTTATCATTAAGTGCAGTTTGCCAAAGCATGATGTGTCACATAAGTCCAAGTCCTAGGTATTTACTTAGTTATTCTAGGACATGATATATTTATAGGAGTTATAGGCAAATAGTGACATGAAGTGCCTAATTATACTATTTTAAAACTGTTTTAAGTACATAGTGCACAGATTTTGGGAAACTGTGTGACATAAAGGTGAAGTGTAGTATACCCTAACACATAGACTCTAGTAAGATGACAAATTGTGCATTTAAGAATGTTCAGTTTGTTGTCTTGAATATGCAGAAAGTGTAACACCTTTTCAAAGATATTAATGGAATAACCTTTTTGTTTTTAACACAAAATAATGCATTTATATCTATAGGTAGCTTATGTTAAATGATAAGGAATAAATGAGAATAATATCACATTTAACACAATTGATGCATTTATATTACATGTGCAATTCCATTTAATTCAGATAGCAATTAATATCACACAATCATACTGAATAAACAATAAGTCAGATTTAAACACAATTTCTTCATGGCATTTTAAAGTTTTTCTCCTAAGACCTCTAAGTGGCCATTAATCACAGCAGTGATCCAGATACAGAGGTGCTCATGGCTCCCCTGTCAGGTCTTTCTGTGAGGGTAGTGTGTGCTTGTGTTTCAATTACTTGCTTTAAGCCTTTGAATTCATATATTAACTCTATATTAAGTCATCACATTATAATCAATCATAGTGTACAAGAGTACATATATCACAAGTAAAGATAAAGATTGAAGTACACAGAAGTTCAATGAATCAAGAAGTATATCACATTTTGAATTCAAATAAATCTGACAAAGCAAACAAGTGCACATATTTCAAAAGATCACAAGCACATGACACATTGTAGATTGATTCAAGTAGATATTAATAAGATACAATGAGTCCAGATACATGATACACTGTTGAGCACATAATTCTCATAAACATTAACACAACCATGGATCAGTACGCATTCCTAAATAACTTACACACTTTTGTACTTATTTCAAGATACACATGTGATTAAAGCAGTGTTTAGTGATTAAGTTACTCTAATCAATTTCAGTTTGTAGTTACATTCAAGAGATTCTACACATATAATTGATTTAACTATGGATTATCATTTATATATTGCTAAGTAGTTATGGCTGGGAGCAAATTATAGTTAATTACAAGTTGATCAGTTAACATAACTTTATCAAATTATTAAGTATAACCAAGCCTGAGTTATATTTGATTAAGTGAACAAAAGATCAGTTTAATAAGAGCACGTAGATTCTTTAGATCATACAATATTAAGTATTATCTATGCATCTTACACACTAAGTTAGATTATATCAAGAAAAGTTCACACTTAATCAGTTTATACTAAATCAGTTCATATCTAAAGTCAGTTCATATTTTGAATTAAATCAATTGTATATATGTCTACCTAATCACAGAGCACTTGGTTATATCAAATTAACATGATTATCTTAATTAAGATACAATTGCATTTAAAACAATGTTTATAGATCAAAAGTATTCAGATTAACCACAAAATATCATTATCCATTTGTTTTCAATTCATTCAGATAAATCAATCATACCATTGAGTTCAAATTCTGGATTTCATTCAAGTGATAGTGCTCAATTACTGCATATAGTCACTCAGCATACATGACAAACATATAAACCACAGAAATTGACTTAATCTTAGTTTAGTTTGATTCATTCAGGACTGTTATACCCAGAATAGCAGTTAACTCAAGTCAAGATACATTTTGCACAAGAATTGACTAACAATTCACACACACACATATATATATATATATATATATATCAATTTTGATCACAACTAGCACATAATCAACTGTAGTCTTGATTTTACCTAATAAATCACACATGGAGTTTTATTTTAATCAAATCAGTGACACATACCAAGAATATAATTACACACAACACATGTCTATATCAAGTTATGATCACATATGTTTAAACACTTACACTCAACTTGATTTTCCCAGATAACACAAAAACAGAGTCAATTTTTGGATCAAAACAAAGTTGTATCTCAATCAAAAGTTCACATACAAGTTACATACATCAATTTTGATCAAACAATCATGGTTAGATTCACTAACACTTCTCATACATTTATCAATTTTGATCATAGACACACAAATAATCAATTTTAGTCTTGATTCCACCAAGTAACTCTCAACTAGAGGTTTACTTGAGTCAAATCAGTGACATATATCAAGCACATTCTTACATATAGAACATATATCTCATATTAAGACCACATATGCTTAAACAAGTATCTTTGAATTTAATTTTTCACTTATATCACACAAGGAGTTATTTTTGAATCAAAATAAAGTTGTATCTTAGAACAAAATTCACAAATAGCTCATACATCAGTTTTGATTAATCAGTCATGTTTGACTTAACTTTATCAAAAATTATCACATATAAAGTTTTGTTCATATCAATCCAGAGACATATTTGAAGAAATTCCTCAACTAACATATATATTTATCTCTCAATTTATGATCTCGTCTAAGCAATTAATTATATTTGAATTCGATTTTCTCAAATATTTCATAAACCAAGTCTATTTCGAAAAGAAACAAGCATATCTTTCAAGTAGTCTCCACAAATAGCACATATACTTCAATAATTTCCAATCACACATGCTTCAAATCTTCAATTTCATAAAAACTAAATCATTAAAACACATTAAGGGTTAGATCTGTTCATACCTTAGCATGTAGCCTGGCCTGGCTTACAGGTCTTACCTGGTTGACTCAGACGCGGACTGAGTCAACTTCCAAAACTCTGCATGCATCCATTTTTCTTTATCTCCGATTTATTTTAGCCTTGATTTCGTTCTTCTCCTGCATATTATCTCAATAAAATGGTTAGAGTTTCATCAAATCAGTTATAATTGAATCAAATCGAAAGTATATATATATAAACGTGATTCAAATGTTCGATTTGATGATTCTCAATGGATTCATATAAGAATCATCGATTTTTATCATCGAAATCATTCCTTTTTCCAACCCAAACATGATTAACCCTCAATCGGATGTTACAAATGATGAGATATGAGTAATAAGCATTGTATATGTGTATATTCATCGAGTTTTTGAAAGAATACGATGAACTTGATCTAGGGTTTACAGAGAGAATGAAGAGGCGAAAAAAAATGAGAGAAGAGGATAGGGTTAGGAATGAAAACGAGTGCACTGTGCAAACAGTGTATTCGATTTTATATTAACCGAAATGGACGGCTTAGATTGATCTAAACAAATGATCAATGGCCTAGATTAAAGTGTTTAGTTTTCTGGGGCTTTTTTTGTTAAAAAAATGGGCTAATATAAAATGATTTGGGATGGGTTATATATATATATGTATATATATTGATATGTTTTTGGGTCTTATAATGGATTTGAGCCTTGACTATTGTTTGGGCTGGATTTAAAAAGAATAATATTTAATCCAAAAATTATTTATTTGAATATATATTTCGAAAATAGATTTTTGATAAACCCGAATAATCATATATATATATAATTACTAATAATAAGATATAATTTTATCTTAAAATAGTATATATATATGTATTTAGCCTTTATAAATTTCAATTATAATTTAAATAATTACTTGAACAGTTTAGTTTCCCGGTTAATCAAAGCTATATAAGATCTCACTAAATCCGATCAATAAAATTCTTTATTGACAAATCTGAATTTACGAGACTTAATAACTCGATCGAGAAAATATCCTTTTCATGAGATAGGCTTATATATCCCAAAAGATAGATAAGAATTCCATAGTATATCTATTTTATTGATTCCAACATTCCTAAATCCAAGTGGAGTTTAGTGAATCTTTCGGAATTCAATGGTTTTGTGAATATGTCAGCGAGATTGAACTCAGTATCTATATGAGTCATTTTTATGTCGCCTTTATTGACATGATCATGTAAGAAGTGATGACTCACATCTATATGTTTGGATCTTGAGTGTAATACGGGATTTTTGCTAAGAGCAATATCACTCTTATTATCACATAATATTGAGATCACTTCAAATTTTATATTATAATCAGCAAGTGTTTGCTTCATCCATAATATTTGAGCACAACACTTTGCAGCTGCTATATATTCAGCTTCTGTAGTCGAGATGGGTACGGAGTTTTGTTTCTTTGAAAACCAAGAAACTAGGCATCCACCGAGAAACTGACACGTACCACTAGTACTTTTTCTGTCAACTAAATGCCCAGCATAGTCAGAATCAGAAAAATATACTAAGTCAAATGGTATACCCTTAGGATACCAAAGACCAACATCAATGGTTCCTTTAAGATATCTCAATATCCTTTTTACTGCTGATAAATGAGATTCTTTTGGTGCGACTTGAAATCTAGCACACTTACAAACACTATATTGAATATCGGGACGACTTGCAGTGATATAGAGCAAGCTACCTATCATTCCTAGATATTTCTTTGTGTCTATGGGAATTCCTTTTGGATATTCCGTTAATTTATCGGATGTAGACATAGGAGTAGAGATGGGTTTGGCATTTTCCATTTCGAACTTTTTCAACATCTCTTTACAATATTTTGATTGAGAGATACGGATGCCTTCATCTGATTGCCTTATTTGCAATCCTAAACAGAAGTTTAATTCTCCCATCATACTCATCTCGAATTCTTTACTCATATTTTCCGAGAAGTTTTTACATAGTGCATCATTTGTTGAACCAAAGATGATGTCATCTACGTATATTTGTACGAGCAATATATCATCATTTTCTTGCCTCATAAATAAGGTTATATCGGTCTTTCCCATTCTAAATTTATTTTCTAAGAGGAACTTGCTCAACCTTTCATACCAAGCTCCTGGAGCTTGTTTTAACCCATATAGGGCCTTATATAATTTATAGACGTAATCTGGATGGTTTGCATCTTCAAAAACGGGAAGTTGTTTGACGTATACTTCTTCTTCTAATATCTCATTTAAGAATGCAGATTTCACATCCATTTGGTATACTTTGATATTTTTATGACATGCATAGGCTAGTAGCATTTTTATTGCTTCTATTCTTGCTACCGGTGCATATGTTTCATCAAAGTCTATGCCTTCCATTTGGGTATATCCTTGTGTGACTAATCTCACTTTATTTCGAACTACCGTTCCATTTTCATCTAATTTATTTCGAAATACCCACTTGGTGTCAATTATAGATGTATCACGAGGCTTTGGGACAAGTTCCCAAACTTTACTTCGAGTAAATTGGAGTAGTTCCTCTTACATTGCAGAGATCCAATCCTCGTCTAATAAAGCCTCTTTAGTGGTCTTAGGTTCTATTTGAGATAAAAAGCTAAGATGATTCACAACGTTTTGAACTTGTGACCGCGTTTGAACTCCCTTCCTTAAGTCTCCAAGAACATTTTAAAGTGGATGACTTCTTATAGTAGGAATGGCTTTGGGTAGTTCATCCTCTTTTTCGTCTATTTCTAATGAATTCTTATTGACGGGACTCCCGAGATCCATATTTTCAAATTGTCAAATGATAATTTCAATATCATCTTTCTCGACATTTCCTTGATCAACAAGATCTTTATATTTTGCATGTGGTTTACTTTCATCAAATGCTACATTCATTGATTCTTCCACCACTAGCAACTTTAGATTAAACACTCGATAAGCTTTACTATTATTCGAGTATCCAAGAAATATACCTTCGTCCGACTTAGGATCAAATTTTGTAAGGTATTCTTTTGAATTTAATATGAAGCACTTGCTTCCGAATACTCGAAAGTAGCTTAACTTTGGAGTTTTGCCAAAATAGAGCTCGTAAGGAGTCTTTTGTTTTATAGGTCGTAGTAAAACCCTATTAAGAATATGGCAAGCCGTCGACATGGCCTCGGCCCAAAAATATTTTGGTCGGCGATATTCATTTAGCATTGTGCTAGCCATTTCTTGGAGTGTTCTATTTTTCCTTTCAACAACTCCATTTGATTGTGGGGTATATGGAACGGAAAAATTATGTGTGATGCTAGCCATGTGCATCACAAAAGTTGGTAAAACTAGAATTCTCAAATTCTTTACCATGATCGGTTCTTATATAGACTATGGTCGTATTTTGTTGATTTTGAATCCTTTTGCATAGAGAGGAAAAGGATTCAAAAGCATCGCTTTTGGCTTTGAGAAATTCCGTCCACGTAAATCGTGAATAATCATCCATGATTACTAACATATATGAACAACCTCCGAGACTTTGTATAGGAACCGTACCAATAAGATCCATATATAATAACTCAAGAGGTCTTGAGGTAGATACCATAAATTTTGCTTTGTGAGAGGCTCGAATTTGTTTCCCTATTTTGCAAGCTTCACAAGTATGATCTTTTTGATAGTTTAACTTTGGTATACCTCGTACATGGTCTTTAGTTGATAAATTATTTATCAACTTCATGTTGGCATGTCCTAATCTTCGATGCCATAGCCATGGATCATCATTTATAGTGATTAGGCATACGCTCACTTGCTTGCTCATATCGCATATATAAACATTTTTATTTTCGGGGCAAGTGAGGACCAACTTTCCGGATTAATCTAAAATTGAACAATGAGTAGTGTGGAAGATTACCTTGTATTCATTGTCGGATAGTTGACTAATGGAGAGAAGATTGTACTTAATCCGGTGACTAATTGTACGTCGGAAATTCTAACCTTTCCATTTCCAATATCCCCGATGCCGACAATGTTTCCTTTATTATTATCTCCAAATGTTACGCTTCCCGCGGTAATCTTTTTAATGTTGTTCAAGAGTAACTTGTTGTCGGTCATGTGTCTTGAACACCCACTATCAAGGTACCATATGTCTTGTTTTGCGGCAAGACAAACCTACAAAATAAATAAATTAAATTTATAGGTACCCCTTTGTCTTGAGGGTCCTGGGGTTAGTACATCATAAAGAGCATTTGAATGTTTATAAGCATAGCTAGGCATGTTATTATCTTCCTTAGGAACATGAACCTTTCTAAGTACATAATTCTTAGTTGGGTAATTTCTAGATTTACCATAGAATCTAGATTGAGCATGATAAGCATTATGTCTATTATTATCATGATGATATGCATATATAAGAAATTGTTGTCGTTTAAGTGCATAATTATTATGGTTGACATGATGTTGGTTGCTTCTATTTGGAAACATAGTAGGTTGATGAGACCTTTGTTGCCTTTGATCTTTATATACCATATTTTTGTAAGGCACACGCTTATCATCTTTCTTGTATGATTCCTTGCGAATCCATTAATGTTTCTCCTTAATTTCACCATTCTTGAATTTACAATATTGAACAGTGTGTCCAATCTTGTTACAATAAGAACATTTATACGATGGTGATTCAGGTGAAGTCTTAGTTGGTGATATAAATCTCCGAATATTATTTTTAGGAGGAGAATTCTTATTATATCTTAAACCTTCATGATTGTATGAGGTTTTTATATGCACCATTTGATCCAACATCTTATTGCCTTTTGTAAATCTTTGAAGAACATTTTCAAGACTTTCATTATCTTTTTGTAAGGCATCAATCTTGTTGTTAAGGATTATTTCTTGATCCTTAACTTGAGCTATGAGCTTATGATTTTCTTCTTTCAACTTTTGAGATTCAATAGTAAGCCCGTTGATCTTTATTAGCTCATTTTATTTATCAAGATTGTCTTTAGAAGATGTTTCTTTATTTTGAACACTTGATTCCATTTGAATCTTTAGGTTCAACAGATCAACGTGAAGTTCATATATTTTTTCATTCAATTGAACCTTTTCACGTACCATCTCTTCGTCTTTGAGGATTAGTGATATATTCTCTATTTCAAGGTTGATTATATTTTCTTGAAGTTTATTTACTTCAACCTTGATGAGATGGTTTTGATGTTTTAGAGATGTAATCTCTTTTTCATCTTGGACTCTTCAGTCCATCATCCGAGTATACTCTTTATTTTGAGTATGATGTATTTCTTCTATTTTCATTTTCTCGGACCATACTAAGTGAAAACTTTGATCAACATCTTTGTATTTACTTTTATATTCTACCACAAGTCCAATTAAATCATGCTTATTCATGTCCATAAGTGATAAATTAGATTCATCCAATAATGACTTAATTGAGACGTAGTTAGATGTTACCTCTTCATTTGTAGAGGAGACTTCCCTAGATATAGTTTCTTCTCCGAGAGCCGTCAAGTATAGATTCACCACTTCTTCACTAGCTTCCAGAGCTTCTTCATCTTCACTCAAATCCCAACCATTTTCAGCCACGAGACTTCGTCCCTTTGAAAGTTTAGGACATTCTCTTTTATAGTGACCGGGTTGTTTACACTCAAAACACACATCTTGTGTTTCCTCCGGAGATGCATCGTTTGGTTTTGGAGGAGTGTAAACGGGATGCATAGTAGAGACATTGGCATTAATATAGGTATTTATATTTTGATTGCCTTTGCCTTTGTTGTAGCTCGCTGACGGAAAATTATTCTTATTGTTGGAAGAATAATTTTGGGAGTAATTAGGCCTTCCGTTAAAGTTAAAAACTCTTTGTTGATTATTTGATTTTAGGAAGCCTTTTCCGTATCTTTGAGCTTTGCTTTGAAGCACACGACGGAGTTGTCTCGTGAGAAGAGCAATTTCACTCTCATTGAGATTTTGAAGTTCCTCGTTTAACTCCTCGTCGTTTTCATCTTCATCTATTAATATGGCCTTTAGTGCCATATTTTTCTTTTTTTCCTCCACTTTTGGAGCAACCTTTTCCGGAATATTTTCTTCTTCGTAAGCATAAAGATTTCCGAAAAGGTTATCAATCTTATACTCATTTAGATTGTGCATCTATTTTATAGTAGTAACTTTGACTTTCCAAGTTGGAGGTAGAGATTTAAGCACTCTTCTATTCTTTTCATTTTGAGTATAATTCTTTCCTAGCTGAGATAATTCATCGATTATACGAGTAAATCTTGTTTCCATATCGATGATATTTTCTCCTTATTGGAGTTTAAAGTTCTCATAATCTTGGATCAATGTTTCCATCCGAGAATCTTTTATATCAATGGTTCCTTCATATGTTACCACTAATTTGTTCCACATCTCTTGTGCCGACTTGCAATTATTTACTCTTTTATATTATTTTTATGCAAGTGCACTTGTGAGAATCATTTCCACCTTGGCGGATATATTCATTGTGGCTTCTTCCTCGAGATTGTATTCACTAACCTTCTTTTCGATGAGGATGTCATCGACAATTTTGGTAGGTATGCAAACACCGTTTTCGATAGCCATCCATACTTTGACTCCTTGAGATCTTGCATAAATGCGAAATCTAGTTTTCCATGTTACAAAGTTGGTGCCATCGAACAGAGGAGATCGTGAGCTTCACAATCCTTTACCACAACCAACGGGATTAATATACGCCATTTGGACCACTTTTTGTTATGCCTGTAAATCTGCAAATCACTTAACAAACACGTTAAAAAGCACCGCTCTGATACCAATTTTTAGGTCCCGTATGAGGGCTATGTTAAGCTAGAAGGGGGTTGAATAGCTTAATTACCAATTTAAAATTTATTATGGCGTTTTAAAATAATTTTAACCCTTTTTAAAACTTTACCGAGCGGCTATGCAGTTTATATGTGCAGAAAATAAAGTGCAAGGAAAGAAAATACCACACGGCGATTTTATCCTGGTTCGCGATGGCTCAACCTCTAATAGATTCACTCACCCCTGCTCCAGTCCCCGAGCTCCTCTCCCGGACTCAGGATTTTCCCTTAATATAAACTTGCTCCTTTAGTAGGCGTGTAGGATTTTATACATCACAGAAGCAGGGTATAACATTTTTTTGATATAAAATCCATATAATCGCATACAAATCGTGAATAAAATATATGGGATCGATTTCTAACCTTTAAAAGCGATCCAAGAATGATGAGTGGAGATCCCTCGCAGCTGCTCCTCAAGTGTGAAGCACTCCAGCAGTATCCACAAAGAGATCGAAGTAATGACGGAGGAAGGGGTTGAGAAAATTAGGGTTGCCTCTTTTTCTTTTCTTCTTTAGAATTAGGGTTTGTTTTTTTGGGTTGAGGCAAATAGGGTTTATAATAGTATATTTATAGGCAAAAATTTCAGCTGAAAATTTTCCCATAAAATATTATTATTATTATTAACCCTTTAATTGATTATTCTCATTAACCAATTAACTAATAATTAAAACACCTTTTAATCATTAATCCTTTTTCTAAACACTTTAGAAAATAATTCTCTCACTTGATTTAATTTCCAAAAGTTAAATTCTTAATTAATAATATTAAGAACTTTTTCTTAATTAATTTATAATTAATTAAATCTCATTTAATCAATTATTAAATTTGTTAATTAATTAATTATTTCATAAATAAATAATTACCAACCATTATTAATTAATTCCTCCACCATTAAATCATTCTCTTTTATGGTGTGACCCTGTAGGTTCAATATTAAGCCGGTAGTAGAAATAAATAATAATAAAACTATTTTATCATTATTTATATAAATTCTCTAATTCATTAAATATCATTAATTAATAAATTAATCATATTTATTCAACATCGTGAGGGATACTTATCAGCATATCGCGACAATCCGGATAATACGAATTCATAACTTAGAATACCAAGAACCTATTCAGTGAATAGTTACCGTACAATCAATTCCTTCTACCCTGCAATGTCACGATTAAATACAAGGCATAGAACTTGTGTCAAGCCTATCTTATTTAATCATATGCTTTCCCATTCACTATGCTTAGTTCTAATTAATGTGAATTAGAAACTCCCTTCTAATTTCATTCACTCTGGCCAGAGATTCCTGAACTAGCATAAATGGATCAGCATTGAACATTCTCTTCCTTCACTGGAAGGGGTAGATCCTTTATTGATCATACACTATCTTCGTGTACAAATTCCTACACCCAGTAGAGACCTTATTATTGTCCATGGAGACTAAGAACTAAACCAAAGTATAGTTCAGTATACACAAGATGACAATGATGACCTCAAGTCTAAGGATACTTGTACAACTATCACTATGTGAACATCTGTTGACACGTGAGTGAACTCCATCAGTTGTTCAGCTGTGTGAGTCATGTTCAGTGAACTTATTCTATAATAAGCACCTACATACTAGCTATATTGTCACCACATAAATATCTATGAGAACAGACATTCTTCATAATGAAGCAAGCATAATATGTACCGATCTTTGCGGATTACTAATTACCAGTTAGTAATCTTACGACCAGGAACTATTTAAGTTCAGAGTTATCATCTTTTAGGTCTCATTATTATGATCTCATCATAATCCATAAAAAAACTTTACTCTAAACTATGGTATATCTTATTTAAACACTTAAATAGATAAAGCCCGCAATAAAAATAAAACAAGTCTTTTATTAATATCAATGAAATCAAAACAGATTACATAAAAGTTATTCCTAAATCATCATACATGATTGGACTTAGTACACATCTCTTTCAATCTCCCACTTGTACTAAAGCCAATCACTCTGGTATCTAATACCCATTTTGTCTTTATGACGATCAAAGTGACTTTGAGAAAGTGGCTTTGTTAAAGGGTCTGCTATGTTGTTATGTGTGTCAACTCTCTTGACGTTGACATCTCCTCTTTCAACAATCTCCCTAATCAGATGAAAGCGCCGCAGGACATGCTTGGAATTCTTATGAGATCTTGGTTCCTTAGCTTGTGCTATTGTTGCGTTGTTATCAAAATAAACACAATAGGCTCCTCAATGCTAGGAATAACTCCCAACTCAGAAACAAATTTCCTCATCCAAATGGTTTCTTTTGCAGCCTCACTTGCAGCTATATATTCTGCTTCCGCTGTGGAGTCAGCCATTGTAGACTGTTTGGAACTCTTCCAACTAATCGCACCACCATTTAGAGTAAACACGTACCCTGACATTGATTTGCTATCATCACTTTCTGATTGAAAACTAGAGTCAGTATAACCCTCTATTTTCAACTCAGATTCACCACCAAAAACAAGAAAAATATCCTTAGTCCTTCGCAAGTACTTAAGGATGTTCTTCACTTCTTTCCAGTGGTCTTCACCTTGATCGGACTGATATCTGCTCGTCACACTAATTGAATAAGCAACATCAGGCCTAGTACATAATATCGCGTACATGATAGATCCTATTGCTGAAGCATAAGGAATCTTACTCATACACTCTCTTTCCTCAGGTGTCTTAGGAGACATCTTTTCGTAAAGGGACACTACATGGCTCATCGGTATGAGACCTCTTTTGGAGTTTTCCATGCTAAACCTTTTAAGCACTTTTTGGATGTATGTACCCTGGGTAAGACCTATCATTCTTCTAGATCTATCTCTATAGATCTTCATACCGAGAATGTAGGATGCTTCTCCCAAGTCCTTCATAGTGAAGTTCTTTGATAGCCACACTTTGACTGATTGCAGCATCGGTATATCATTTCCTATAAGAAGTATGTCATCCACATACAATACAAGAAATGCTACCGCGCTCCCACTAATCTTCTTGTAGACACATGGTTCATCTATGTTTTTGATAAAACCAAACTCTTTGATTGTCTCATCAAAACGGATGTTCCATCTACAAGAAGCTTGCTTTAAACCATATATGGTTCGCAGCAGCTTACACACTAGGTGTTCATTTCCCTTGAAAAGAAAACCCTCTGGTTGTGTCATATACACTTCATCTTCAAGTTTCCCATTGAGGAAGGCCGTTTTCACGTCCATTTGCCAGATCTCATAGTCGTAGTAAGCAGCAATCGCAAGCAAAATCCGAATTGATTTTAACAGGGCTACAGGCGAAAAAGTTTCATCAAAGTCAATCCCTTGCCTTTGTCTGAATCCTTTTGCCACGAGACTGGCCTTATAGGTCTCCATCTGGCCATCTGCTCCAATCTTTCTTTTGTATACCCATTTGCACTCAATAGGCTTCACACCCTCAGGTGCTTCAACCAAAGTCCATACTTGGTTGGTATACATAGATTCCATTTCGGATTTCATGGCACTATGCCATTTCTCTGAGTCAACACAACTCATAGCCTCATTATAGGTCATAGGGTCGTCATCATCAATGATTGACAACTCATTGTCATTCTCAATGACAAGGCCATAATACCTCTCAGGTTGGCGAGACACTCTCCCTGACCTACGAATGGGCTGTTCCACAGAAGGTTGTTCAGTCTGAATAGTTGTTTCCACTTGAACCGTAGTAGTTTGTACTTATTGAACTTCATCAAGTTCAATTTTGCTCCCACTGTTTCGTTCAAGGATAAACTGCTTTTCCAAGAAGGTAGCATGTCTGGAGACAAACACCCTATGATCGGTATAAAAGTAATACCCTAAAGTCTCTTTAGGATATCCCACAAAATTACATTTTACGGATCGAGATTCCAGCTTATCTGGGTCAACTTTCTTGACATAAGCTGGACATCCCCAAATCTTAACGTGTTTAAGACTCGGTTTCCTTTTTTTCCATATCTCATATGGAGTTTGAGGAACAGATTAGGAAGGCACCTTATTCAGTAAATATGCTGAGGTTTCCAATGCATAACCCCACAGGAATACTGGAAGATTCGCATAGCTCATCATGGACCGAACCATGTCTAACAAAGTTCGATTTCTCCTTTCAGATACCTCATTCAAATGTGGAGTATATGGAGGAGTCCACTGGGAGACTATACCATTTTCTTTGAGATAATCTAGAAACTCTCCATTCAAGTACTCACCACCTCGATCTGATCGAAGAGTTATAATACTATGTTTGGTTTGTTTCTCTACTTCATGCTTATATTCTTTGAACTTTTCAAAGGCTTCAGACTTGTGTTTCATCAAATACACATATCCGAATCTAGATCGATCATCTATGAAAGTAATGAAGTATGAAAATCCACCCATGGCTTGCGTAGACATTGGTCCACATACATCTGTGTGTACCAATCCTAGCAAATCTGCAGCCCTCTCTCCATGTCCACTAAATGGAGATTTGGTCATTTTACCCAATAGACAAGACTCGCATGTAAGATATGATTCATAATCAAAGGGGTCAAGTAACCCTTCCTTATGCAATGTCCGCAGTCTATTTTCACTAATATGACCAAGTCTGCAGTGCCACAAGAAAGTGAGATTTTCGTCATCCCTTTTTCTTTTATTAGTATGTTCAATTTATAGTAAATTATACTCTACGTCACATACATACAGACCATTATTTAAAATATCACTTTCATAAAGAACGTTATCTCTAAGAATTGAACATTTATTATTCTGAATAACAAACGAAAATCCATTCAAGTCTAACATGGGAATAGAAATAATATTCCTCACAATCGAGGGAACAAAATAATAATTATTTAAAACAATAGTCTTGCCTGTAGGCATATATAAATGAAATGATCCTACAGCTTCAGCAACAACTCTTGCTCCATTTCCCATCCGTAGAATCACCTCCTCTTCTTCAAGAGTCCTACTTCTCCTTAGTCCCTGCAACAAATTGCAAATATGAGAACCACAGGCGGTATCTAATACCCAAGTAGAAATTTGATTTAATGACATATTCAATTCAATTATGAACATACCTGAAACTGAAGTGGTAGTCTCACTACCCTTCTTCTTCTTCAATTCTGCAAGGTAAACCTTGCAGTTCCTCTTCCAGTGCCCCACCTTGTTACAGTGAAAGCAAACAGCTTTGCTCTTGGGGTCTTCAGCTTTTAGTGGAACCGGCTTTTTTTCACCTACTTTCTTCTTCTTAGAATGGTTCTTCTTCCTTTTCTTAGGATTGGAACCTTCACCAATTAGAAGAACAGAACTCTTCTTAGGGGGAAAATTTGATTTCGCAGTCTTCAACATGTTGTGAAGTTCAGGCAGGCTGACATCCAGCTTATTCATGTGAAAGTTCACAACAAACTGCGAGAACGAACCCGGAAGTGATTGCAAGACCAAGTCTTGGCTCAGCTCCCCATCCATGGAAAAACCAAGTTGTCCAAAACGTTCAATCAAATTGATCATCTTAAGTACATGGTCATTCACAGATGATCCCTCAGACATCCTACAACTGAACAGCTCCTTCGATATCTCATATCGAGCTGTCCTCCCTGCCACATCATACAACTCTTGTAGATGCATAAGGATAGTATGAGCATCCATATGCTCATGTTGCTTCTGTAGCTCAATGTTCATGGAAGCTAGCATGATGCATTGAGCAACATTTGCATCATCTATCCACTTACGATACACAACATGTTCATCATTATGTGCATCATTAGCAGGTTCAGTAGGATTAGGTGAGTCAAGCACATATTCCAGCTTCTCAACCCTGAGAACAATTCTCAAATTTCGAAACCAGTCAGCAAAATTAGGACCAGTCAACTTGTGAGCATCTAGTATACTCCGGAGTGATAGTGTAGAAGACATAACGTATATAGTAAATCTGTAAATGATGAACACATAACAACACTTAGCAAATATTCAATTTCATTTCAAAACACTATATGAATCGGGTCTTTATTCATAAGTGGCTCCCACTAGTTTATCTAATTTATATAACCCCCTTAAGTGAAAAATTAAGCATTCATAATGCTAGTGGGAATAGGGATCCTTCATTCCATCACACAACCTCGGCTGTAACACGAAACGTCATGTGATGTTCAATAGGCAGAAAACTCTTGTCAATTACATCTTATGTTATTCCCTAATAAAACTTAAGCCTCTTGAATAATTGAGTCATGGTTGTAGCACGACAGACTCAATATTCTAAGTCAAGTCTAACCCAACATTTCGTACAATTGAATCAGTCTCCAATGGCCCACGGCTGCAGCACGTAACGACCTTTAGATTCTAATTCAATGTACACATCTCTATGTAATAGACAAGTATTTCTTATTTCGAAATCAAAGCCCTCGCCTGTAGCACGAAACGACAATGATTTAAAAATAAGAACTACTTTCTACCATGTTGGAAGGCTTTGACCGACACAAGCTCGTTATGTCATTAGCCAATTACTACTTGATATTATTTAATTTTAGAGGGATTATATTATGTTACAATCATAATCATATTATAAAGAGATTCTTCCTTTTAAATTAAATATTTCAAATCAATAATCGATAATCAGATGATTCCCAGATCGGGGGGGCATTGTCAAGAGGCGCCACTTAATACCCCTTTCTTACAGATCAAAATCTGTTTTTGACAGAATCATCCTTTCTCTCAATATTGAAAATTCATATTTAATTACGTTTTTCATAAACACAAGAATCTCATGATTGTATTCATAATATTTATATTAAGGTCATTAAACAATTTCACTATACTAGATTGTCTAACATACGCCTTATGTTAATTAAGTTCTCCTACATCTATCATCGCATGATAAGTTAAGCATATATCACATATATAAGCATGAATAAACGTAAAGGTAGGCATGTTAAATCATGTAGCATATTACTCTAAGCAATATACATCTCTATGTATCACATGAAGCATTTAAAAGAAATTAAAACAATTAAAAAAGCTTTAAAACACTACTGTTAGCTATAAACAGTCTGAAACAATTTCAGAAAATATAATTTAATATACCATTAGAAGCGTCTCGAAAAAACGAATCCAACGGCACCAAGCACGCCCCAAACGGACCGATCACGCACCCTCAAGCGCCTCGAGAAGCAGTCTGACGCGCCACCACGCGCACACGCGCCGTCAGGCGCGTAAATGACACTCAGCCACTCGCCCCCACGCGCACACGCGCCTCACGTGCCCTGACAGCTGAGCTGATGTCAGCGTGACGTCATCTGATGACGTCAACATCAGCGCTGACCAGTTGACCGCGCATGTCTGACACGCGCTGCGCATGACACAGGAGTGCGTGACCCTCACGCGCGCTTGCCAGCCGCGCGGTCCTTCGCCTGTTTCTGTCTTCTGCCGTTTTTTTTATTTAATCAGCCGCCATGGAACGCCGTGCCAACCCATCAACATCAGTACACACCTTTAATTGATTTTCAGCAGGATACAATATATATATATACATAACAGATTACACATATATACATATTTAATTACGAATTTTAATTAAAACATCTTTAAAAATTCATAATAATTAATCCACACATCAGAAAATTATGAAAAAAATACCCAGACGATCTACGAAACTTGTAGAACCCATATCTACAGTCAAAACAATTTTGAGAAATATAATCAATCATAATTAATCCATGATATAACTTACAAAAATCATAATAAATTCATACAAGATCAGAAAATTCTGAAATTTTTATCACATATCTATATGCATACAACCTAAGCTCTGATACCATTGTAGGATTTTATACATCACAGAAGCATGGTATAACATTTTCTTGATATAAAATCCATATAATCGCATACAAATCGTGAATAAAACATATGGGATCGATTTCTAACCTTTAAAAGTGATCCACGAATGATGAGCGGAGATCCCTAGCAGCTGCTCCTCAAGTGTGAAGCACTCCACTGGTATCCACCAAGAGATCGAAGTAATGACGGAGGAAGGGGTTGAGAGAATTAGGGTTGCCTCCTTTTCTTTTCTTCTTTAGAATTAAGGTTTGTTTTTTTGGGTTGAGGCAAATAGGGTTTATAATAGTATATTTATAGGCAAAAAATTTAGCTGAAAATTTTCTCATAAAATATTATTATTATTAACCCTTTAATTGATTATTCTCATTAACCAATTAACTTATAATTAAAACACCTTTTAATCATTAATCATTTTTCTAAACACTTTAGAAAATAATTCTCTCACTTGATTTAATTTCCAAAAGTTAAATTCTTAATTAATAATATTAAGAACTTTTTCTTAATTAATTTATAATTTATTAAATCTCATTTAATCAATTATTAAATTTACTAATTAATTATTTCATAAATAAATAATTACCAGCCATTATTAATTAATTCCTCCACCATTAAATCATTCTCTTTTATGGTGTGACCCTGTAGGTTCAATATTAAGCCGGTAGTAGAAATAAATAATAATAAAACTATTTTATCATTATTTATATAAATTCTCTAATTCATTAAATATGATTAATTAATAAATTAATCATATTTATTCTACATCGTGAGTGATACTTCTCAGCACATCGCGACTATCCGGATAATACGAATTCACTACTTAGAATACCAAGAACCTATTCAGTGAATAGTTACCGTACAATCAATTCCTTCTACCCTGTAATGTCACGATTAAATACAAGGCATGTAACTTGTGTCAAGCCTATCTTATTTAATCATATGCTTTCTCATTCACTATGCTTAGTTCTAATTAATGTGAATTATAAACTCCCTTCTAATTTCATTCACTCTGGCCAGAGATTCCTGAACTAGCATAAGTGGATCAGCATTGAACATTCTCTTCCTTCACTGGAAGGGGTAGATCCTTTATTGATCATACACTATCTTCGTGTACAAATTCCTACACCCAATAGATCCCTTATCATTGTCCTTGGAGACTAAGAACTAAACCAAAATATAGTTCAGTGTACACAAGATGACTATGATGACCTCAAGTCTAAGGATACTTGTACAACTATCACTATGTGAACATCTGCTGACACGTAAGTGAACTCCATCAGTTGTTCAGCTGTGTGAGTCATGTTCAGTGAACTTATTCTATAATAAGCACCTACATACTAGCTATAGTGTCACCACACAAATATCTTTGAGAACAGACATTCTTCATAATGAAGCAAGCATAATATGTACCGATCTTTGCGGATTACTAATTACCAGTTAGTAATCCTACGACCAGGAACTATTTAAGTTCAAAGTTATCATCTTTTAGGTCTCATTATTATGATCTTATCATAATCCATAAAAAAGTTTTACTCTAAACTATGGTATATCTTATTTAAACACTTAAATAGATAAAGCCCGCAATAAAAACAAAACAAGTCTTTTATTAATATCAATGAAATCAAAACAGATTACATAAAAGTTATTCCTAAATCATCATACATGATTGGACTTAGGACACATCTCTTTCAAGACGTAGAAGCCTTTACACTCTTACAAATATTTATCTTGGTGCGTAACACAAGGGTCACCACCTTAAAATAAATGCAATTCCTACACAACTTATCTTAGACAATAACTCCCTGCTATCTCTTCAAAGTTGATGTAGATCCCTTGTGTGGACTTGGCTTCCTTAACTTTCACCGGTCTCGGATCTTAGTATCCGGTCTTGGGTCTTTCTTCTTCTTCACGGTGCAAATATGACTAACTCCCCGCTAGTGCGTATGAGACTTGGGTCTTAGAACGAAGATCACCTCACGTCACCTCACCTCAGTGCAAAACTAATAAGACAATCCACAAAACACAAAGTATAGAGAAAATATGTGTTGAACTAGTATGTTACGGTACTAGCCCAAAAGATAGTATAATATTTAAATAAGAATATTAATACTCTATATTTATACTTGACTTGAGATATAAAATGTTATATCAAGTATACTTTTGATTACTCCGTCTCTATGGATTATATGTTAATCTGAGTAATATAAGAAGTCCTTTATATGTATAATCAATATGTATTATGACTTCTTTGATCTTTAAGCTCAATACGTATACTTAACTCGGAATATATATCTATATGTCAAGTATACTTATGATTACTCCGTCTTTGTAAAATATATATTTATCGGAGTAATAAGAAATCTTTTATATATGTATAAGCACTATGGCTTGTGACTTCTTTTGTATTCTTCTTCTTTCAATTATGTATTTATGGATCGAAGAATACTTTGGTTACAATCTCGGAATTGTACCTATCCTTTTAAGCTCTTAGGATTATGGATTTAGTATACTTATGATTTGACGATTGTGTGGTCAAAGTATACTTTTAACTTCAAGCAACTTTATAGGTTCTATGATTCTTAGCCAAGGTCCAAATAATAGAAGTGCAAGTAATTGGCTTTGAATTTGTGCTTTTGAAGTTTAGGTGGATGATTACGAAGTTTACTATTGATCGACTTATAATCCCCCGGAACACTGAAGATGCTAGAAGGGGTTATAAGTGATACCTTTCGTAATGATACTATATACACGAAGTATACGTTGACCAAGATCGAGATAAATGAAATGCAAAGTAATTGGTCAACTCGTGTGATTAAATCCACCTTTGAAGCTTAGACGGATGATAACGAAGTTTATATATATCGAATAAAAACCCCCACGGAACACTAAGGTGCTAGAAGGGGATTATACGTTATCTTTCGTAATTGGACTATATACACGAACTATGCGTTGGCCAAGATCCAAATAATAGAAGTGTGAGTAATTGGCCAACTCGTGTGATTTAATCCGTCTCTTATATTTGACAAAATTACGAAGATCACTATTGATCGATTTATAATCTCTCGGAACACTAGAGATGTTAGCGAGATTATAAAACGATACCTTTCGTAATTATATGATATTCACGAAATATATTGGTCAAGGTTGAGATAAATAAAATGCAAGTAATTGGCCCACTCGCGATGTCAAA
Source organism: Apium graveolens (assembly GCF_009905375.1). Lineage (NCBI taxonomy): Eukaryota > Viridiplantae > Streptophyta > Magnoliopsida > Apiales > Apiaceae > Apium > Apium graveolens. The sequence goes on along the minus strand of NC_133655.1, from coordinate 28,297,771 downwards.
TATGAAATCTCACTCGTGAGGAGTTATTTAGAGATTTATGAAATCTCACTCGTGAGGAGTTATTTAGAGGTTTAAGTACTTGTATATTATAGTTCTTCTTCGTTTAGAGCTTCGGTTTGAAGATCAAGTACTTATTCGAATTCCGAGTTCGAATCTTCGTTCTCTTTTCTTAGAGAACCTTCTTTATAGAAGATCTTGTATTAGAGATTGAGATGGAGTAGAGAAATTAAGTACAAAGCTCAAAATAAAGAAAACCAAAGAAGAAGCTAAAAACCCACCTCTTTTGGAAAACGGTCGGAAAAGTTCGCCGGAGGTTCGGCCGGATTTTGGCACTATGGACGAACTTGGGTAGCCCTTCGGGAGGCCGAAAAGTGGTGGTGGATGAGCTCACTTGGTGGGAACAAGCTTGGTTGGATGAAGCTAAGCTTGGATATCAAAAACCTTAAGTATATGTGTATATATTTAAGAGAGAGAAGGTTTTTGATAAGAAGTGTGTTTATAGAATTTGAAAGAGATGAATAGAGGCACTTCTTGAAAAATTCCCAGCAAGTATTTGGCTCTTTACCTTGGTTAAAATGGGTTGGGGTGGGGGTTTATTTATAGAGTAAGTTGGGTGAAATGAATGGTTGAGATTTGAGAATGAATGGATGGTGGATGGAGTGTATCACATGGATTGATGACATGACAAGTAGGTTGTGTTTCTTTGAAAGTGGGAAGGAAGCACAAGCTAGTATTCATTCAAATCTCAGCTGATATATATATATATATATATATATATATATTAAATATATATTTTCCTTTTCTTTTAATTATTCTTTAATTACTTTAATTAAGGATTAAGCACCATTAATTATGACCACCCCAAAAACTCTTTAAAAAATATCATAAAAATATGATAATTTCCTAAATATTATAAAATGATGTCCTGCAAAGTTTGGTCAATAATGGTCAATGGTAGCTAGGTCAAACGTGTTCAACTGTGGGACCAATTGCCTCGAAATTCGTTCCCGGACAAAAATTCTCGAAACGCTACGAAATTTTTACCAAGCATATAAAATACCATTTAAGTGATCCATGCCAAATTTCAAGTCATTCTAGTATGTGAAAGTATTTATTTAGATTTAAAGCGTTATTGTCAGCCTTTACTTCCGAATAAAAATACTATTGGTCTTGGAATGAAAGAGATGGATATTTTGAACAAAGTTTTAACTTGTATAGATACTTAAAATATATTTCCTAATATATAAAATATATTTGAGTGGTGGGAAATATTTTTGAGTATTTTTGAATAATTTTCTCCGAAAAATGCTGATTTTACGAAACGGGATAAAATTACTTTACGAACACACATAATGGGTGTAAAAATGGATATTAATACTTCAACCATAAATATTAATAAATTTTGAATAAAAACTCTTTTGAAGGATGTAAAATATTTTTAGGAGCAAATAGTAAAACATTTTTTATTTAGCACGAGATCTCTAAAGAATATTTCTCATATATTCCTTATTCGAGTTTGTTACTTTATTGATGTTGCAACTGTGATCTAAAAAATATCATATCTTGATATTTCTTATTTGATCAAATTGCCTTAGAGATATATTCCATAAAATATAATTTTGATGTTTTTAAAATAATGGAATATCTCTTTTATAAATAGTCTTGAAAATAATTTAGCTGGCTTGACTATTTGACTTTGATCTGGATCAATTAAAATCATGTCCTAATGGAGAGGATCTAAGTGTACTTAAATTTTATGTTTAATCGTACAAATACCAGAATAAATAATAAATCGAATATATCCTTTCAAACTGGAATCATTATATCCTAACATCTGTATGGTTGGATGGTCGAGAAAATTATTTAAGCTTTTTAAACAAACTCTAAATAAAATAAATACTCAGCCCGTAAGGGTTGACTCGGTTGGTTAAATAGGGGATAACTATCATCTTGGTCACAGGTTCAAATTCCACGGGAGGAGAATTCATGATTATGCCTCATGAGTCAGAAATTATCGCTTAAATGCAGTTTACCTTAGTTCTCGTGATTTACAGACTATTGCGTGAGCCTGTAGGGTTTAATAGTGCGCACCCGAATATTAGCGGATGCAGGTTACCTACGATAAAAAAATAAGTAGCTACCCATATATTCACATCAATCTCAATAATTAAAATAGGCCTAAATGACACATTAATCATGTCACATCCTCTTGAAACTATTATTTTACCAAATTTTGGATAACTAGCACTTCTATTTTAACTCACTTTTACAAGGATTATGAAAAAATGACAAAATTACCACTTTTTAAATTATATGAAAAGAATACTAATTTTAAATTTTTTGTCCAAAAATACCATCCTATTACGTATTTTGAAGATGAGTTTTAGTAATATGCATTTTACAAATGGATAACCTGTGTTAAAAAAAAGTTTTCATTTTTTTTAAAAATAATTACTTAATACTTTGGTTAAGGTGAGACTTATTAATTTACCAAATATGTATCAGGCTGATATTTTTTACTAACAAAATTAAAAAATGATATTCGTATTATATTTTATAAAAAAAATTAAAAATAATTTTCTTATCACATTTTTTTTAAGAAAATGGTATTTTTGGTCACGACGGAATCCGTATTCCGTTAAAAGCTCATAATTCACTTAAAAAGGGAAAAAAGGAAAAGAAGCTCATATTTGCAAAACCCCCGAACCAAACCAATTCCAGTTCTGAGCTCAAAAACCCTAATTTGAAAATGGGGAAGAAAGGAAAAGCAGTGAAAAAAAACCGAAGGCCAAATTTACACAGCTCAACAAAAAATGTACTATCATCTCCAGACCAACTCACCACACTACCGGACAATACAATCGTCGAAATACTCTCTCGAACTCAGGTCAAATCTCTAGTACGATTCAGGTGCGTTTGCAAATCATGGCTATCTCTAATATATCATCCTAAATTTATAGATATGCATCTTAAGCGTAGTACATTACGAACCAATTGCTTGCTACTTCACGGAATGTCACCTGATTATGATACTACAGCTATGTGTATGTTTCGTATTGATAAGCCATTGGTATCTTTGTATGAGTTGGAAATGGGTCACACCCCGAAATCGGATTATCCGAAGAATTTCAATTTTCGTGATTTTTTCGGTGAGATGGAGTTTTGTGGTTCTGTTAATGGCATTATTTGCTTATCGCATAGTCAGGATCCGAAGAGTGAGCGTTATGTTGAATGGGGGCATTTTGCGGTGTTGTGGAATCCGGCTATTAATCGGTCAAAGTTAGTTAGGCTCCCACCTAAGAAAACTGTGTTTGATATGTGGGAACTTGTTTCTGTGGGTTTGGGTTATGATGCTGTTGGTGATGATTATAAGATCATTAGGCTTGTTCCGGTTGCTATTCAAGATGTGGTTGGGCATATTGAGTCTAGGATTGAGATTTATTCGTCAAATAAGGATTGTTGGAAAGCTGTTGGAAATGGGAAAAAAATTAACTTCTATCCTGTGATGCCGAGCTGCAGTTTTATAGTCAAGGGGGTTCCTTATTGGGATAATGGGGAATGTTTTCTTGGTGCATTTGATCCTCGTATGGGTACACATACGAATATTCTTTATCCAAGGTGCGTGAAAAATGAAATGACCATGGTGTATCCTATGAATATGATGGAAAAGGTTTCTGCTCTTGTCTACTCTCCTGGCACAAGTCCAAATCAAATGGTTGATTTCTATGTGTTGGATAGTTGTGGTTCGTGGATAAAGACAATTACCACTGGGCCGATTGCTGGTGAAGCATTTAGGATGCCTCAATGCCTTACTACTGGTGAGATTGTGATTGAGACGTGGGAAGGGGGAAATTTAGATCTTAGGAGTACTTCCTTCTATGATCCCAAAACCAGTCAGCTCTCTAGTAACTTTGTTGCTTTTCAATCACTTTGGTACCAATCATATTGTCACGTAGAGAGCCTTGTTTCTGTCAAGGGAATGGAGCCTTTTGGTAACGAGGGGAAAAGCAAGAATAAACATGGGATGAAGAACAGGTATATGTAGTTGCAAGCTTTAATTTGTCATTGTAACACTGATTCAATAATGTGTTCTTAAATTTGTTTTTGTTCATCATTCTTGTAGCTTGATGTAGAATAAGTCCTATTACATTGATATAATTCCCGTTACTAATTTTTTTATTATCTTTCCACAAAGACACAGCTCTAGTTTATTGTTAATTTGCTGTCAATAGTATTAGGTGTCAAGACAATCTATAACGATTACTCTAACAGAAGCCTACATAAGAAACTATTTAATTTAATACTAAAATGTTGATATGCATGTAGGATTCCAGGCTATGAAGACTATGATTTAAAAGTAGTGTTGCACTAGCTTTAACTTTACTGATTTGCTCTTCCAACTTGGAAATTGGAAAGACATGTTCCTTTTAAAATACTATGACATACAACTACATGTTTTTTCCTCTTCGTATACTCAGCTGAATCTGTGCAGGTATAGATCTTCAATGATAAATTTCAAAGTTCTCTGTAAGATTCTTTTTTAAGATGCTGATTTCTTAACATAAAAGTTTTTATTCATATATTTCCCTACCCTACAAGATGGATGTTATTAAGATCAGGGAATATATAAGTTCATTGTCTGTGATATATTATAATAATTTGAATCATGTTTTTGTTGAATCCATGCCTACTCTAGATATCACGATCTGGGGAAAAAGCATTTGTATGTGTAAATGTTTTTCGTTTTTGCGATAGAGCAATCTGGTAAATGTCTAAAACTGATGCCATTGCTGTGAGGAGGTGATTGAAGGTATTTTGTACATTATTCTGGCATTTACAAAGTTGACTACCATGTATAAATATATAAGAAAAATTGTATGTCTTTCACTAGAGGTTGTCAAGAATGTTAGATTCAGAAGTATATCCACAATATGAATCTTTAGCAGTCCATTTGCTTGGCTAGATATCGTGTGATTATTGAGCCTCTACTATATATATACACATTTCAACGAGTGGATATATTACAGAGAGAAGAAAATTTGTTAATAACCCTGGGAGACATCCGTGACATATTGTAGCAAAAGCTAATTAGTGGAGGTTTACATGTATGCCATAGGCTAATCACTTAAAATTCTATCAGTAGTCAGTACCAGGGGCGGATCCAGAAATATATTTTCAGGGGGACACCGAGCAAATTTTGGAAAGACACTATGATGATTTGGAATTTTATGGGGGCACTATCATATATTTATAAAAACTTTAATGATGAAAAAACGTAAAATTTGATTTTACTAGATCCGCCCCTGTTCAGTACTCAACAAAAACCAACCAACTTAAACGCTAACAACCTCAACAGAAACACAATTTGTTTAATTGCCTTTAATCATTAATCATCTTTAAACTTCAATCATTCATTCATTTGTTTAAATTTAACTTCTTCAACCAACTTGATGGCTGTTTGAGAAAAACACGCCATTGGTTGTAAATATTGCTTTAAAGTGCTTTGTGCTAACAGAGTCTTTTCAAATTATAGTCATTGCACAATATTTCCATAAGTCAATTATTTTCCATTTTGCTACATTTGGGTGACGGTTTCATGTTTTTACCTTGTATAGAATGTATAAATTTTCATGGCTGAATATTTTCCTGTTTCTCTGCTAGTTTTGATGATCTCTGCTAATGTTAATTGCATTTTTAATACAATTTGTACCTTCTTTTATGGCACAAGTGCTTATTTAGTGTTTTTCCCTTCCAGGGATAAGTATTTATCTGAAGGTTTCAAGTCGGTCCTGCGTTTTTATGAAGTCTGATAATAGATGAGTTTGGTTGAAGTGAAGGCATTCAGCAACTCGTGGAAGGAATTGGAATATTGGATGTTAGGTTGCTTTCTATTTTTAGTTCATCTACTACGGTGTTCTGCAAAACCAAACTTAAACATTTGTTGTTTTTAATCTCAATGCATTAAACTTTTTAATCTTGTGTAATTTTCTAATCTATATTGCCAACTACCCCCTCCTGCATAATTTTAAGATCCTCAAGTTTAGATCCCAGTTTGTATCACTCTTGTTATTGGAATCATAGTCATCAAAAGGACCCAGTGCAGCAGGGAACTGCATCCTTGACCTCATCAACAATTTTAACAGGGTTTAGCAACTTCAAAAAACAAAAATATGTTTCACTATAACAGTCCAAGGTAATGCCCTAGCACCAACCCTTCTTGTTAAGTTTGTGCTCATAAAAATATCCGGTGACCGGGCATTCCCTTGCTCCAGAGCCTGAGCAATTGGAATAGAACCTTCACCCTGCAAATAATAGAACCTTCGCCCTGCAATTCGTTCTCTAACAAGCTTACTTTAGTTGTCGGGTACCCTGCATCTACTAACCTTGACAAAGAGGAGGCGACAGTAGCAGCATATTATTTTCAGCCTTCTGGACAACTTCAAGTGGAGTGGCAGATATGAATAGCACGAAAACAGAGAGTTTAAGTAGCAATAGAAAGGAACGCTGTGAACGCGGTGGATGAACCCTCATAGATATCAGGTGCCTACATACACAGATTCAAAAGACTCGTCAAGTCCCAAACGTAATCACAATTCGCCCATCCTTTTAGGCACCGGGAATATCAATTCCCCTCGTTGTCAAATCCACACTAAGTTAAGAGTTACAGGCTCCCTCGTCCTCTAGATTGAGCCAACACAAATGAAATATCCAAGTAGATTGCCAAATCCAGGTAGTGCTCTCAAGCGCTTTGCCTAAAGCAATGACATCAGAAATAATCAAATTCTTCTCTTTGCTAATTTTGAAAGATAAAATTCTTGACACCGGATAGATGTTGAAATTTTCAATGAATTGCTAATAAATATTTAACCGATTCGATAAATTATTAATAAATTATCTAATTTTTTAAAAACTGACACATAAATTATAAGAAATCGGTATGTCAAACTGATCAATTCCGATTTTTTCAACATGATTAGTTCGGATTTAGGAAATAGGTAACAGATCCAACGGCAATTCTGATTAGACCCGGCAATATTGATATACGACACGCGAACACGGTACGAAACGATACGAATAATAATTAGTGTTTGGGTTTGAAAATTTGGTACACGAACACGAAAGTATACAAACACGGAAAAATACGAACATAATTAGTGTTGGGTTTGAGTTTCCAATATAGGTACACGACATGGAACGAAAGTACACGGAATAAATAAATAATTAAATCTTTAAAAATATATAATATACATATATATACTAAATCTATTCCAAATAATATATATATAATTGTAAATACTAAAATATATTTTATTGTTTCTTGATTACGTGAGTGAGTGAGCACTTTACCATTTAATTATATATTGCATTTTTTAACAATTAGAATTTTTCATATATAATCTCAGTGGCGGAGCCAGGAATAAAATTTAGTGAGGGCCGAGCTATTAAAAAATTGAAAAAAAATTGAGACAAATGTGATTAAAGAAGTTAAAAAATATGGTCATGGGAATCGTTCGGCGGCCTCCCTAGCCAATGTCCTATATCATCACCACTACACCAAAGCCATTTTTTTGACCTTAACGGCACAAATATTACTTAGTCTAAAATTTCGGGTTGCAGCTCCGCCCCAGTATAATCTGTATACTTTAGTATATTAAAACGGGTAAAAACGAATACATGAATATAAATTCGGGTCAGATTTGGGTTTAAGATTTGGTACATAGAGACACGAAAATACACAAAAGGTTTATGAATGACACGGAATGTTGCCGGATCCAGTTCTGATAAAGAAAGCCACGCAGGAAGGAATGACATTATTTTCCGCGTGAGTGAGTTTTGTGGTAACAAACAAATATTAGCCCCTTGAGTAACACAGTGAGTGTAACTCCCAAACTTCTCATTTCTGAGCTCAACAAACCCTTTCAAAATGGCGAAGAAAGGAAAGGGAGGTAACATATATCGAAGGCCAACTCGACCTTCACACACCTCATCGTCATCTTCAGATCTATCATCGCAACAACACCTCACCGGAAAATCTCTGCCGGAAGATCTAATCGTCGAGATTCTCTGTCGAACTCTGGCCAAATCTCTCGTACGCTTCAGGTGTGTTTGCAAGTCCTGGCTCTCTCTAACTCATCATCCTAAATTCATTGATATGCATCTTAAACGTAATTTGTCGCAAAACAAGCGATTAGTACTTCATGGATTTGCACCTAACTTAACTGCTAGGGTTATGTGTTTGTTTCATGTTGATGAGCCGTTAGTGCCTTTGTATGAATTGAAAAGGAATTATGTTCGGAGATCGGATTATCCTGATAATTTTAGCTTTGCTGAATTTTTCGATGAGATGGAGTTTTGTGGTTCGGTGAATGGGATAATTTGTCTGTCGCATAGTCAGAATGAGGAGGGTGGGCGTCATGTTTCCTGGGGAAGTTTTGCGGTGTTGTGGAACCCGGCTATTAATCGTACTAAATTAGTTAGCCTCCCGCCTAGGAAATCGTTGTTTGATATATGGCAAATGGTGTCGGTTGGTTTGGGTTATGATGCTGCTAATGATGATTATAAAATCATTAGGCTTGTTTCGGTTGCTATTCCAGATGTGGTTGGACATATTGAGTCTAGGGTTGAGATCTATTCATCAAATAAGGATTGTTGGAAACCTGTTTGTAATGGGGCAAAAATCAACTTCTATCCTAGGTTGCCGAACTGCAGTTTTATAGTAAAGGGGGTTCCGTATTGGCATAATGATAAATTGGGTCTTGGTGCATTTGATCCTCGTACAGGGATGTATAAGAATATTCCTTATCCAAGGTTTGTCAAGAATGAAAGGACTGAGGTGCATCCTGTGAATATGATGGATAAGGTTTCTGCCCTTGTTTACTCTCCTGGTGAAATTCCAAATCAAATGGTCGATTTGTATGTGTTGGATAGCTCTGGTTTGTGGATAAAGGGTATTACCACTGGGCCAATTGCTGGTGAAGCACTGCGGATGCCTCAGTGCCTTACTACTGGTGAGATTGTAGTTGAGATGTGGAAAGGTGAAACTTCAGATTACAGGAGTACTTTCTTCTATGACCCCAAAACTAGTCATTGCTCTAGTAAGTTTGTTGCTTTTCAGTCACTTTGGTATCAATCTTATTGTCATGTTGAGAGCCTTGTTTCTGTCAAGGGAATGGAGCCTTTTGGTAACGAGAGTAAAAACAAGAAGAAACCTTGGACGAAGAACAGGTATATGTATTTGTGAGCTTTATTTGTTACACCTGTTTAATAATATGTTTTATAAAATTTATATTTGTCAATCATTTTAGTAATTTGTTGATGCAGGTCATAGATATATAACTCCTATTAGTAGATTGCATGAACATAAAATTTATATCAATTATAGTTATTTTACATAAACATAACTCCTAATTGAAAGATAATTTGTTGACAATAGTCTTTAGGTGTCAAGACAACCTAAATCAACTACTCTATCAGTAACCTCCATAAGAAACTGGTTGATAGTAGAATGTGGATATGCATCTAGGATTCTACGCTATGAAGCCTGTGACGTTAGAGTATTGTTTCACTAGCTTTAAGTAATTAAGTTTACTGATTTGCTGATTTGCTCATTCAACATGGAAAGCAGAAAGGACATGCTCCATTTAAAATACAATAATGATATAGCTAGCTATTTTTTCCCTATTCGTAATAGTCAGCTGAATCTCTGCTACTCCTACTTTGACCAATGCATCGGTGGTATGGCTGTAAGTGTTTGTGACAAGTAAGCATAACAGCCCGTGACAGTTTCTTGTTATGCTTCTTTCAAAGCACACAGAGAGTTGTATATATAATTTCCAGTTTTGTGTCACGTGTGGTCTCTGCTACGATTGATTGCGATGTGTAGTACAATTTGCACCTTCTTTGGATGGTAGAAATGTTTATTTAGTTTTTTTCCCTTCCAGGGATAAGTATCTATCTGAAGGTTTCAAGCTGGTCCTGCGCTTTTATGAAGTCTGATAATGCGCTTTTATGAAGTCTGAAAATGGATGAAATGATGAATGTATCTGAAGTGAAGGTATTCGGTAGCTCGTGGAAGGGATTGGACTGGAATGTTTTCTTTGTTTAGTTTATCCAGTATTATGCGAAACTTGAGTGAAACAATTGTTGTTCTGAATCTCAATGTAGAATGGAAACTCTAAACCCTGTTGTGTACTAGTACTTCTGTTTGCTGGAAGTGTTTTCGAATTTCTTAAATGCGGAGTCATCCTAATCTAACCTCTAAGTTTGGATGATTATGATGAACCTAGAAATGCAGATTTTAATTTGTTCCGTCTTCAATGATAGTATACCATGCAAGTTTGATTTGTATAAATTACTTCAGTGATTATTATGCCATTTATATCTCATGTATGGTCATTGTTAAGATTTTTGGTCCTGGCAAGTGGATTGGCTGTTGGTCTTTCGGCCAAGGATCTTCTTAAATCAAGGCCTTTTTTGATCTTTGATTGCTTTGGCTAGATACTTATTATGTTATTGTGCCTGAAATCTGGATACAGTATGTTAACAATCTTTGCAGACAACATTAAGAAATAATTAGTTATATCTTCGAACTTTTAATTAGCAATGTCAATTCCAGCCATCCAGAACATAAAAAGTGAAATGATTGATATTTAAAGCATCTCCAATCCATGCTAAAGCCTCGGCAATATCCGCGTTCTTCCTCCCCTTCTCTCTTTGAATCCCACCACCTAATATCCTGCAGCAGTGGGTAATACTTCCCTAATTCTGAAATAGCAAGCTCACTTCCATCAACTGTCAAGTTATTATATAAGTGTAATTTACCAGCATATGTAGTACATTTGCATGAAGGAGGTAAGAGGTTGGCTCTCCTTATTTTATAATACAAGGGGATACTTTATAATAAAAGAATTTGACCATATAATTACAATATACATAGAAAAACAGTTGTTATTTAATTTTGATAATTGAACACACTCAAGCACCCACACAGTATTTAATTACATAATTTATTGAATGAATAAAATATTTCAACTCTGGTGCACCAAATTTATAAGCAAACAGTTCAAAAGGCAGGATGCCAATGAAGACGCACTATATACAACCAATTGTACACATTAAAAGTCAGATGAAACCAATTACACATAACGAGATACAGAATTTTGCTTTCTCAAGTCTTAAGCTGAAGGGAAGAAATACCAAGTTAATGGCTATGGTACAAAACAGTTGAACATATTTCCAAACTTTTGCACTACTGACAGCATGTTGCATAACCAAGTCTTGCTCATAAAATTACTCAATTATGCAGCATCAGTTCAGAATTATTTCAATATCTGTAATCCTCGCCCGAGAAGATGTAACTTCCACTCGAGTAACTCGTTGCCCTATCACCAGCACTCTGCACAGGAAAAAAACATACTGGTATGTGATATTTCAAGTAAAAGTAGCTAAAGCAATTCCAACAAACTGCTGTAAACTAAAATTGCGTTTGTAAACGTGTATTTCATTTTAAATGATGTTGTTATCTAATCAAATCCAGATTTTCAAGTGAAATCCAAGTTCCTAAAGAGGCCATAAGGTTGTTTATAATCATGTGCCTCAGTTACCATGTTAAAAGTATTCCAAATGGTCATTTTTTAACCTCCACGGTCAAAATCTCCCAATTACCATAGTTTCTAATATTTCTATTCACCTTCCAGACAATCCCTACCCGTAATATATTTAATAGTCATATAACAGGAGAATAATTCTCAAAAGAATTAAGGGTTGTTAGTGATTAGTAAATAGTGCTTTACCCTGTGAATAATCTGTTCAAATGCTTCTGGTCCATTTTCTTCAATATACTTCTCTGCAGCTGTCAGAATATCATCTGGATTGCTGAAAACATCTTTCTTCCTGGGGACATACCAAATATTGACAGTCTTTGGGTTCTGATAAAAAGGCCTCACATAGTGCTGGTAAACATATGCAGCACCACTGAAGTATGGTATGACCAACCAACATGTTACTATCAGCTTAGCATATGACCAGATAGGTATCCTGCCATATACCAACAAACGAGGCAGTCACTAAGACAAGGACCATTCTAAACACTGAGCAAACAAGTTGCTAGGACACCATTAACACATCTCATAGACTTTCATACTTATAACTGATTCAGCTACTAGATATGTTACTTGTGACATGTGAGGACAGAGACAAAAACAGAAGAGAGAGATACAAATAACATAAATATGTGTAGATATATAGAATAGCATGGATAAACTATACATGCAGAGTGCTTAATCATGTATACTAGCCACTTCAGACTTATACTATACAGAGGCGATTGACAAGCAAGTGGCTACCTAATGAATAAGTTAAGGACTCAAGGTTCATTTTTACCTTAAGTAAATATGTAATAAATTGACAGATAAGATTACAAGATTGGCTCCCTAAAATCACACACGCGCTTTTTTTTATTCATTTGTTTGCATAGGAGTCTAGCAGTTTGAATAATTTCTCACTCAGCCAATTTTGGAAAAAAATGAGAAAGGAAGCACAAATGCTTCGGTGGTATCTTGTGGTACCATATGAATGTCCTTTGGCATTCACATTTTAAAAAACCAAAGTTTTTAATTTGAAAAAAATCTACAGAAAATTCACCAAAACGGATTCAGAGTGTCAAGCACACTGAACACAAATTTATGTTTGTCCCAAACTGCACTTAATCATCCTTCACCAACGCAACATTATGTATTCAGAGACCACATTTTATCAGATACCAGACAATCACAAATCAACAGTTATATTAAGGACTTGAATTAACTGCTGCTCTAACCATTTAGGTACATTAATTAACTATTATAATTTCCAAATTAATAAACAAAACCGCCTTTAAACAGAATAACAATCACCCTTCTGAGATGCAAAAACTTCTAGGTAATATTAATTTTTAAAAACTTCCATTAACCTTGTACAAGTTATAAACTCTAAAATTTTATTTTCCATGATATATATATTTATGTATATTTATATATATATTATTAGAACTACATCATAAGCAGAAATTGAAGTCCCCCCCCCACACACATTCAACCACATTATATAGTCTACTGAACATTAACAAAGTTTGCACTTGAAATCAGTCACACATACTACTATATCTGTACGATAATAAAAGGTTATGCTGGATTATCAATTTGTTAGTAAAGGAGAAAGGAGGAATAGTTTTTTTTATCAATGTGAGAAAAAACAGATATATACAGCATCTCGCTTTTTAGAAGCCAAATGTGCAATTAAGCAAGTGAAGGAAGTATTTTATGCTCATATCATGAAAATAGCGGAAGCAAAAGTAATCTCTGTTAAGGAAATTTTACCATTCGATGAGTTTGGCAAAGGTAAGCTCAAAAAGGGTTATCATGGAATATAAAATCCAATACGTAAGCCATTGCTGGTCATCGACAACAGACTTGGTTTCAATGGCCCTAATTGATGCGTACCTATTTGAAGTAGCGGGAACCAAAAAAAGAAATGAACACAACCATAAATGAAATCTTATCATCAAAATCAGATAAACAATCATAACAACAAAATGTACTACAACAGATATAATAAGTCTGTAATAATTGACTAGTGAGACCACACACACGCACAAACATTTAGATTATAATAAGAAGAATAAGGGGCCCACTTACAGTGGATAAGCAAGACTGACCAAAGGCCTGCACATACACCAAACACAGAGATACAATTAACATAAATATTCAACTCCATGAAGCACACTTGCCCTTCAAAAAATAAAATAAAACTGGGGTTTCTAATTGATGACTGATAGAGAGATACAATTAACTTTAAAAAGAAATTAAAAAAGACATGAGGGTAGTAAATTGAAAAGTACCCAGCAAGAACATCAATGTTGGAAACAATAACTTTGAGGAAGGTGCCAAAACCAGATCCACCAGATCCCATCTTCTCAAACCAAGCAGCAAGACTGTATATATATATATATATGTGTGTGTGTATAAGCAGCAGTGTTTTTGTATGGTTTCAGAAAAACACACAAGAAGAAACTGGAAAGTGTACAAAAGGGGGTTTGGTGCTTGTTGGGTAAGACTTGCGAGAGAGAAAAAGCACGCGTACAAGATTTATTTACTTGTTTTTTTTTTACTGCTACATTATACATTATATATATATATATATGTCCAAAACCAAAGTTCTAAAATTCAGAAATCAATATTGTTCGAGAGATGTATAAATCAAAACTAATTTAATTAATTAAATAATAATATATAATTTTATTTAAAATTTCATTAACCTTTCATAAAATTTATAAAAATAATATCATATTTAAATATTCTACACATATTTTTCTATTATTAATTTATACGTAATAATCAATACTCACTGCTTAGTAATTCGAAAGCTAGTACCTATTCTATATAAATTAGATATAAATTCGTAATCTGCGAAAATTAGTTTCGTATTAAATCAACTACAGGAGATCGTGAAGGAAAAATAAGAGTAATTTAATTAAGAAACTAATTCAATTATTGGAGATTATGATTTAGGGATATACGATACTCCCCTTGTCCCTACTCAATTCTTTTCATTGGGGGACGGAGACTCGGCACGCACTTTAATATTCTTATTAAATGTATTTGCATTATTTTATTTTTTTTAAATAAAAATATTATATTCAAACTTTTATACAAAAAAAGGAATATTTTAAAAATAAATGACTTAAATATACTTTATATTTTCCGTAAAATGCCCATCAAAAATGTGAAAAAAACTGTAAAGAAATGAGGGGGACGGAGGTAGTAGTTAATATAAGACAATATATTATTATTATTATTATCATTATTAAATATTAACTAATTTTTTGATTTTTTTTAAAATTTTCCACATTTTACCAAATTAGCCGATTTTTGGCCCGGTCTATTTTTGACCGAATCGGCCGACTTTTAATCGACTTTTCGATTATGAGGCTGCTTATTAGTTTTACTCATGTCCTTGATTCAACTCTGACTCATTTCGAAAATTTATTACAACATATACTCTCATTTCAAGACTTTGTAAGTCATATTAGTCAAGAACAAAGTGCGCAATCAGAAATTTTTTAAGGGGTGCACCATGAAAATTTTCCAGGGGCTCACTCATCCTAATACTACTTTCGCTCAAGCATGCTTAAATTCGAAAATCTGATGGGATCTGGTACATTAGTGCTGATATGATCGCACTAAAAAGAGATAACTAGTCACATGTTCGAATGACATTGGAGGAGAATTTATAATTATTCCTTCTGAGTCAGAGTTTGTCGCTTAAATGCGGTTTACCCTGCTTTACGTGTTTGCAGGCTATTACGTGAGCGCGTAGGATTTACCCAATACGCACCCGAAGTGTAGCGGTTGCGGGTTATCTAAAATAAAAAGTTAGAAATTTGTATTTAATATTAATTGAAGAAAATGAAATTGACTGGTACCATTTTTTATTTTTTATTTCAATTTTACATCATCTATTACCTTAGATGAATTTTTCATTTTTAGAGTATGAATAAATGGTTTTAAAATTAATCAATCAAATTGCCTAATGCAAATATATGTGAGATGATGAATCTTTTAATTAATCAATCAATTAAATGCATTCTTGAATAATCGCGTTTTGTCATATAAAAAATAATGATTTCTTAATAACATTTGTGTGCTCCGACCGAGCCTCCGATTAGACCCCGTGCTTCGAGTTTATCTGCAGAGAAGTTTCGAATATTTACTGAGGTAGAAAGGTTCAGACTTCAGAGTTCAAACATGATCGCAGAGTGCAGGGGCCACTGGGCAACTATATTTTTCATCAAATATAATTAGGTGTTAAATTAAAAGTGTTAAATATCAAAGTGGTCACTTAACTGAAGGTCATATATAGTTTAATCAATAAATTTAACGGGATATCATTTGGATCACTAAAATCATAATAAATATCAAACAGATATCTCAATATATGTGCTCGAGAATTAAAATTTATTTTATGAATATTTAAACATTTTTCTTAATTTCTATCACAACCAAATGAAAAGATATAAATTCATAGTATTTTAGATGATTTTGTGAGATTTTTAAAATATATCTACTAATTATTTTTATTTAAATAAAGAAAATGACTACAAAATTAAAATAAATAGTAGATAAATTTTTAAAAATCTTACTATATTATATAAAATACTAGAATTCATACATTTTCATTTGGTTGTAATATGATTCAAGAAAAATATATTGAACGCCATAAAATAATTTTTAATTCTCGAACACATATTTGAGGTATCTGTTTGATATTTATTATGATTTTGGTGATTCAAATGATACTCCGTTAAGTTTAATGATTAAACTGATATATGAGTTTCAGTTGAGTGACCATTTTGATATTTAACCCCAAATTAAAACATCAGTTGGGCTATGATTCAGCATGTTAGAACATTAATTCTGATATATCTGTATTATATTATATTATACAGTAAAATCTCGATAAATTATTTTTTTATTAATGCATATAAGTCCCATATAATATATAAATTAATAATTGCATATTACATCAAAATTATAGATTTCTAGTATGCACAGTAAACCTCAATTGTAAATTGCTTCTTTTTAAAATTGATGTCACATTGTACTTCATCTTAAACCTTTTTTGATGCATTATGGAGCTCTAGCGTACTATGTTCATATTACAAGAGAAAATTACGTAATGTAATTGTTGTTTTAATGACATCTTTCCGTAAGACTGGTTCAAATCTTGTACAAATAAAGTCCCTTTTATTGTCGGGTAAATAGGACCAAGGCTGATCTAGAAAAGATAGGGCCCTCACTTGAACCATTTTGAAAACTTCAGGAAATTACATAATCTAATTAAATAAGTGAATCATTTCAATTTACTTCAATTCATAAATATTTTTTAATATTATTTTAAGTATTCAATAGACCAAAATAAATTATTATTCTGAGAATTGTATATGTTATAAAATTTTAAATAATATATCTTGATAAATTAATAAATTATTAATATATCGATAAATTAATAAATTATTAATTTAATCAATATATTAATATTTTGATTAATTAATAAATTTTCATGGTTTCAAAGGTATTAATTTATCGAGGTTTTACTATAATGACCGTATAATTTAGTACAATATCTTTTTTTATTTGGTTTGACTATCCTGAATCATATGATTGTCAAATTTTTTTAATCTAAAAATAAGGACAATTATATATATATTATTAAAATAATATAGTACCAAGTGTCTGGGTTCAAATTCCCTCAACAACAAATAAACAAGTAATTATATTTATTTATACATTATCAAGTTCTCAAGTTCCTCGCAACAATCATTTATATTATTATTTTTATATCTATAAGATATAAATAATTCTCAAGTTCGAATCCTACCAATAACAAATATGTATATTATTATTCATAAACATACTGTAAACATACTAAAACATACTGACATACTATATTGTTATTCATGCTGGGGGCCGGTCTCTAGCATACGGTTGCTAGAGACGCTTGCATAACAAACACCTTCTGAACCGTTGGATGGTTAATCCAACGGTTAATATTAAAAAACAAATACAAGGGACCACAGATATTTTCAGCGGTCCGTTGAAGTTACAAAAATACCCTCGTCTTACGGACCGCGGAAAATTTCCGCGGTTGGTATATTTTTTTTTACAAAATCCCTAGCAAACAACACAGAAAGGCAGAGAATAGACACCGCCCCCAACCGAGATCAACACAGAGAGCAAGAGAGACACAGAGAGAGCAACCGTAGCAATTGCAAATCGCACCAAATTGAGCCTTGAATCATTCCTTTTTTCGTAATTAAGGTATATAATCGATCCCTTTTTGTTATTTTGTGTTTTATTGAACTGATTTTTGTGTTTTTTTTGTTGTAGATATTAATATTTTGTATGTAATTCGAATTTGTAGGGTTTATTAATGTATGAATTATAGTATGATTAAATTCGAATTAACGTATGATTTGTAGCATGATTAAATTCGAATTTTTAGATTTTTTAAGGTTAATAATTTGGAATTGTGTATTTGATTGGTTTAGTTTGTTGATATTAAATTAAATTCGAATTTTTTAGGATAATTTTAGTGTTAAATTCGAATTATTAACCCGAGAAATTTAGTGATAATTCGAATTTTGGTGTTAAATTTTTAGGATAATTCGTGATAATTTTGTCAAATTCGAATTTATAATGATAAATTTAGTGTTAAATTCGAGTTATGTTAGTGTAAAATTCAAAGTTTTAATGATAAAGTTATATGATAAAATTCGAATTTTTAATGATGAATTTAGTGTAAAATTCGAAATTTTAATGATAAAAATTTGTGTTAAATTCGAATTAGCTTATGATTTGTAGCATGATTAAATTCGAATTTTCAGATTTTTTAGGGTTAATAACTTGGAATTATGTATTTGATTGGTATAATTTGTTGATATTCAATTAAATTGAATTTTTTAGGATAATTTCAGTGTTAAATTCGAATTATATTAGTGTAAAAGTATAGATGTAATTAACATATGATTTTGGGATGATTTTTACAATAGTTAGATATTTTGAATGTATTGTGTACTTGGTGTTTATATATGTGGTGATTGTTTTAGTGTGTACGTGGTGGTGTATTTATTGTGGTGATTGATGAATTTTGTTGACAATATTTTCAGGTATGGATAATTTTGATGATTTCGGAAATATGTTGCCGGGCCCGAACGCGCATAATATTATTTGGGATAATTAGTATCACGTTAATGAGGATGTTTGGGACGGTACAGGGAGAGAGGAGTTGCAGAGCTATTCTGGGAACAAGTCATTACACGATTGGAAGTTATGGAGACCACAACGGGAATTGTTACACATGCTTGGGTTTGAGATATTTGCAGATTCTGTTGTTGTCTTGACTACTGACAATCGGTTGATATCTGCTTTGATAGAGCGTTGAAGACCGGAGACCAACACTTTCTTCACGAGGCAGGGGAAGATGACTGTTACACCGGAGGATGTAGGGTTTATTCTAGGGTTGCCAGTTCAGGGGGATGCACTGACTTGTGGGGTGATAGAGAACAAGGTTGCGTATTTTGTTAATAACTGGTTTGAGCCTTTGACTGAGTAGGAGGTGAACGAGGCTTTGTATCGGAATAACATCAAGTTAGGGTGGTTGTTTGATAGATATGATGCACATAAGCCTGAGAAGAATAATATGATAGACCACGGTTATACATACTAAGGCGTATCTGCTATTCTTGATGGGTTGTATCCTCTTCCCTAGCATCAACCAGTCTTTTATTCATGTTCGGTATATGCACCCATTGATTAATATGCGGGAGATTCCTTATTATGCTTGGTGTGCAGCTGTGTTAGCTCATATATACCGGGGTTTGGAGAATGCTGCAAAGAAGGACAGTAAGAGCATTACTTGTTGTGCCTGGGTGTTACAGGTTTGGGCTTACGAGAGATTTCCTCATATTGGCGTGCCTTTACGGTCTCCCGGTCAGGAGAATTATCCGGTTGCTGAGGGATGGGCCTATTCTAGTCATACTCATGTGGGGGTTTCAAAAAAACACAGGAAGATGGAAGACAAGTACTCACCACAGCTTACCGTTCTATAGGGGTGAGTTTGATGGTGTTGCTGGTGATGAGGTGGTTTCGAGGCTATATGTTTAATGCTAGATTCGACGATATTATGGACAGTGAGATGATACAGGCACAATTAGCTGGGTGCGATCGAGTTCCCCTTGTATGTTATGATGTGGTCGAGTGGAAGCATCCAGACAGGGTGAGCAGATAGTTTGGTGCTAGTCCCCAGATTCCTTAGTGTAAATACAAGAAGCATGATACTCCAATGTGGTATGCATTTTCATGGGACGTTTTAGATTAATCGTGAATGATAACACATTTAGTGTAAACCCTAAGCTGTGTTTATATAGTACACAATTACAAGATATCTTCTAATTGATATTGAATATAATTCTGTCTCCTAAAATATATCAATCAGATATTATCTTCTACAAGTCTTCTAGCTGTCCAACTCTTGATCCATATCTTCTTTTGTTTTAGTCATGATCTTCTCCTGTAAATCAGCCGCATTCCTTATATGAAGTACCCGCACTTAAGTCCTGATATAAATCCTGACGGCCTTAAATTCTGATATAAGTTCTGACTTTAGTAAGTCCTGATTTCCAGTAAGTCCTGATATTAAGTTCTGAAACTAAGCACAACAGATTAGACATGACATCTCAAATATATCTAACAAAGTCCGTCTTGAATTCCGGAAAAGCCGAATAATAATGAGCTAATTTCTCGGGGAATTTTTGACTTATGTGCCAAGAACATAATAAATGGGTAGTATTCGGGAATACAACCGCAATAGCGTTTGACATGACTTGATCTTGATCTGTGATTATAGTCAATGGAGGCTTATTCCCCACACCTTCAAGCCAAGTACGAAGAATCCACTCAAAAGTCGACGCGTGTTCATCCCACATCAATGCAAACCCGAAAATCACCGATTGATAATGATGATTGACTCCGATAAATGGGACAAATGGCATTGCATATCTATTTATCCGATAAGTGGTATCAAAAGCCACAACATCGCCAAAATTTTGGTAGGCCATTAAACATCTCGGATCAATCCATACTAGACACTTCAAACGATTCTCTTCATCAACTTCGGTCCTAATAAAATATTTAGAACCACTTTCTTCATTCAACCTATGGAACAAGTCCAACCCTTTTGGGCGTCACTAATATCAAACCTTTTCTTCCTCTCGTCTCTTAACACATTCCTAACATGTTGAACATTGAAACCAACTTTATCATTACCTCCATGAATGTTGCCAATCACATACATCACTTAACAATTACGAACCCCCGAATCATAAATCGTTTTAATCAAACTACGTGTAGCGGTGTTGACATGTCTTTCACGTTGTACCAAACTCATCTTACTAAGGGAAACAAGACCGTGGTTGTGTACCAATTCAAGGCTAGTTACCTCCCAAAGACGTTTTTTCTTTTGATAATTGACATACATCCTCACCTTGCACTCACTTTTAGGAAGAACCTCTCTACGCCGTTTATTTTGACTACTCTCGGCAATGACACTTTTTCCATAAAGCCTACAAACATATAAACGATCATATATCTCGTTGTCTTTATTACGATGACTCGCTTGAATTTTAATAGCAAATCCATTTCGTAAAGCATAAGCCCTAAAAAAATGACCGGCCTCATCCACACTTTGAAAAATTTGATTCAAATATGGAACTCCCCCCATCAACATTTTCATACATATTTGCACCTTCTACATTATCATCTTCATCCTCACCCTCAACATTATCATTTTCAACCTCATTTTCCTCATTTTCATCCTCAACATCAACCAAATCGTCATCTAAATTAATAAATTCCTCATTTTTATCTACAAAATCATCATCTTCAACAAATACAGGGATTTTAGGTTTTTCACTAGTATTTAAATCATCAAGATGTAAAATATGATCAATAGCCTCTTTTTTTTCGTTTTTACGTTTATGATGAAACATACGAGCAAATAAATTATTCGCCATGAAAATGTGAAATTGAAAAGAAGAAATATACCTTTAATTGACAAAAGTATTTGAATTTCTTGATGAAAATGCCTAAAAATCGCCTAAATTGATCACTCTTTAAGTAAAACTTTTGTTGTGGATTTTTGTGGTGAATGGGGGTTGTTGGGTTGTTGGGATAAGGGAGCAAATCCTACGAACCGCGGAAATTTTCAGCTGTCCGTCCTACCAACCGCAGAAATTTTTCGCGGTCCGTCCCTCATCCCAGCCGCCCAATCCCCATCCAACGGTGGAAAAACAGTTTGTTATAAACCGGTCTACAACAAACGGTTGTTGTAGACCGTTCCCCATTCATGCTATAAACATACTAACAAGGTTCAAATCACATCAATCATATATTTTTTTTCTAATTATTTGATTTTAATTAGAATTATACATATTCAAATTAAATTTTTTCTAATAAGTCTATAGTTCTATATTAATTAATTTTAATATCATGTTACTTGTATTTCTTTTTTATTAAAACTATAAATAATATAAAATTTAAAAGTAGACCTATGTATAGTCCGGATTGTAAAGCTAATATGCTTAATAATCCGTATTAACAGGCAAAGCACCGCACAGTACCAGTCAAATTTACAAGGGGCGTGTTTGTAACTTAGGCCTCTTTTGTTTCGTCAGTTTTATAGTTACATGGCAACTTAAACTTACTTGAAATTAAGTTACCGTTATAAATTATACAGTAATTAAAAATGTATGTGTTTGGTTTATGATCATAGAACTAGTGGTTATGTAGTTAATTTTGGTAAGCATTAGATGATTTTATACTTGGGTAGTTATATATAACTTCTTGTGACCATGGTTGGTTTGGTAACTAAGTTCTTATATTTTATATTTTCTAGAATTTATAAATATCATGGAATTTCAACTTCCTTTATCCAATTTAAAATATATTAAACCAAACAATATAACTATTTTATAATCTAAGAAACTCCACGTTACAGAGTTGAGTTATATCGAAACAAACGAGACCTTAGTGTGAATTATAAATTCGTAATAGCGTGTAAATTAGAAATACTAAATAAATTATTGATAGAGTATTTGCCAATCAAGTTTATAAATCAAATTTATAACTTATAAGTCGATAAGTTAAATATTGGCAACAACATATTTTTCCTCAACTAATTTTGAATTTTCGCTTTTTTATTAATTTTGGTTTTAAAATATATATTTATTAATATTAATCTAATTTAAAATTTACGAATTAAAATATTTATATTTAAAAATTATTTTTTTGATTCATTTAAGTAAAAAAAATTTAACTTATAAATAAATTTATTCAAATATTTTTATAACTTATAAATAATTATCTATTTATCATTTATTTATTTTAAGCCATTAGTTATTTTATTTTAAAATTTTCCAAACCCGACACCAAGATTTGACAATGGGGATGGAGAGTAAGTTCCCCAACTAGCACATCACTGGTAACTCAACAAACATACACATTACATTTGCCTTGACTCTTTCTGTCATTGCTATTCCTATTCTTAAAGTTCTTCTCTCTTATACTGGGGAATCTTATAGAATCTGTGAAGGCCAAGAATCACCTGGAGAGGGATACCTAGCATGTGGTTTGCTCACATTAGCAACGGGATGACATGCGATTTGTGCAGTGTAATTAGGCTGCTGATGAACTTGGAAATCAGAACAGACAGGGATTACATAAACCGGAGTCCCAGCTGGTGGTTGCTGCAATATTGGTTCCCCGGCAGGAAATGTAATTTGGTCATCTGCAGTCAAATGCATCAAATCTAATCTCTTCGGTTCAGGTGGAGCTATATTCAGATCCAGGTTTACCTGAGACGTCTTTTCTTCTAGCTCCTTTTGAAGTTTCACAATTTGATCCTGCATAGCAGAATTCTCAACTTGAAGCTCATTATTCTCGCTTGTCACCTGCAATGAGAGAAGTTTAACAATATACATCTTACATACCACAAAATGTGCAGCTAGCTTTGTACAGATTATCATGAGAGTAAAGGGTTTGTGTTTTATTCACAATATTCAACCATTTAGTAATGAGATTAACAAATAGTAACAAGTTCCAAAATGATACAAAAAAAAGTCAATCAAATAGCTCGAATGGGAAAGAGTAGAGAGTAGAGAGTAGTCAAATGAATAGGAACAAGTCTGAGTACAATATAGATTCACATGTTAGTATATCACTACAGACAGGGTTCCAACCAAGGGCACTACACTACCCCTCCGCTCCCACTTAAAAAACATTTAGAAAATGGCAAGGTCTTCGAGTTATGAACTTGTAGTTAGACATCTATGTGTGAATAAAGGCCTTACGTATTGAGATTCAAACAGCAAAGCTTCATTCTCTCTTTTAAGGCATTCAATCTGCTTAAGCATGTCCTTTACCATTCGAGAAGTCTCCCCAATTATACAAGCTTTTCCATTAGCTTGCTCTGAAATTTCTGAAAAGGGATCTAGTGAGTTATGACTTACGATAGAGTCTTGTCTGTAGATTACACTTTCCAATTCGACGGTAACACTAAAGTCACACTTCAAAAGTAGAAATTACCAAGAGCATTCGCCAGTGCAAGAAAGAGGTCATTCAGATGCTCACGCTTCATTTTCTCCCTCTCAGCCTTGCTCACTCTAGAAGCTTTCCCTTGATTTTTCTTGATAGATTGCCTACTGCACAAATAACAGATTTCAGGCTACCCGGAAAAAAGTGGCAAAAAATTAAGGAACACATTGCAGTACTCTATACTGATAACTTACGTACACTTTGTACAACAGTGGTATTAGCTAGCATATAAATACTTCACTAACATATGTACTCTCTGTAGCAAGTCCCCATATGGTAATAGTTATCGATAGTATCAACTTGATGATAAAATAAGTAGTCAGCCGGAATAGTTATAAAAGGCCTACAATCTGTAGAACCCATATACGGTTCGGACAACTGGCCAAGAACATTAAGGCCGGGTGTGCCATGAAGCAGCAGATTCTAATTTTGACTAGCCATAAGTTTTAATACCTATCTAATGTCTTCTCAAGGTAAAAAATAATCAACATCGAAACATATGCCAAGTGAAATGCACTACATCTAAGACCATTACAGCATAGCATTAATAGAGCAGCAGCTCTTTCAGTTAATAAGTCCACTGTAGAACTGAAAGATCCTGCAACTACCTTATTCCATGCAATTTCGAACTTTTTTGTTAGATGCCAAATGCCGAATATATGCAACTAACAGATTTCTTAGTAATTTTCAGTTGAGCATATATAATGTAGAATTCTCTTATTATGTAAAATTACGACTCATAGTAGATGAACATTAACATGTTTGTTGATTAAATGGATGAATAGAGCTATGCAAGAATAAATTGCAAATACGAAGCACATTAATCTACAACAAACAAATAGAATAAGTAATGAATGTCGAATCAATGACCTGGATGACTTGCTCTTGTCAGCCATTGTAGCAACACTAGTATTTTCGATCACGCTTTAGATCCCTGGGAAAAAAAACATCAAACATATCATATACATCCTATCCGGAAGATATCAGAATGGAGGCAACACGTATTGTCTAATTTCAATTAGTAAATGAAGCAAGATATCCAATATATTAGAACTTGAACAGAAATTGTAACACGGATAGACAAGTACGAAAAAGTTAAACATAATTGAATATGTCCTTTATAATCAAAAGACTGATCAAACTTATGAATCAAAGTCAAAAGCCCAAAGACCGATCCTCGTTTTAGTTTGAGGTTCGATTATCGCTCACCACGACCACCACCGATATATTTGATTACGAATGACTACTAAATACCAAAAAAAGAAGCTACTAATAAAAAATAGATAAATAACTAACCTGTCGTAAAAGACCCTGAAGAGAAATTTAGAGGGTTAGAAATGATATATTTGTGAGCTGATACTTGATATGTATAAATATTGTTAAAATATAAAGGGAGATGGGGGGGCGTGTGGAAAGAGTGGCGGGAGGATAATACAGGGGGGGATGGAGAGCGTGGAGAGCATCGATGTCATATTCCACCTCCACTTTCAGCACGCACCTGTGTTTTTACCTTTTTACCCCTATTATTTCTTGTATTTTTTAGGGCAGCAGGCACCCGCCACCGCCAGTTTGGTGGTCTTACGTGGACTGGAGGTGGGCCCTCTTTTGGCGTTTGTGTGCTTAATATAATGCTAGCTTATTGTAGTGAGGAGGAGGGTGTGCATTCGTTAGGTTGCTCAGATTTGGAAGGCTCCTAATATTTGTATCATAGACCTCCCTCTGTCTTTTCCATTCATTTTTTACACATATTTTAATAAATTTTGATTGGGTAGTTAAAAATTTTATTTATAATTTTTTTAAATAAAAATAGATAATAATTATTTTTAATTAAAAAAGAAATTTGTGTTACTAACAGTTTAAAAAAAAAAATTAAATTTCTCCGACATCAATTTAATTATTTTCTTTTTTACGTGCCTATAACCATGTTATGTTTTCATTGAAATTTTATTATCCCAGAGGTTATCCCTATTTTAATCATAATTGTTGAGGACGTTGCTGAATGCAAATTATAGTAGTAATCATCCTCTCCTTTAAATCATTTTAGTGGGATAAACAATTCAGGATACCAATAAAAATAATTTGTATTTGGAGAAAATAGGCGAAACATTTCGTGGGCCCTCAGACCACTGAAACATGTAGTGACATGCTGATTCCAATATACATACCCATTGATCCATCATATATTCCATCTTCTTTACTATATAACGATACAAAACACTGCGAATCTGCATATGGCAAATTCAGCAGATTTTCATGACAACTGAAAGACAAAACAAGACAGACTCCTTATTTTAGATGAACGGATGCAGCATATCAAGGAATAAGCATATTCCAACTTAGGTTGCAGTATCAAATTTTGAATCATGGCGGAGACAAAGGTTACATTAACATTAACTTATTTTCATTATCATAATCCTTTACAAAATAAAATTCCGTGGAAGACACTCATGATCAGATACCTGGTTCCAATAAAAAAAAATGCTGCAGATACACCAACACAATATCAATATATAATTGGCTTAAATCTCAAAGTAATCACTTAACTGAAAGTGAAGGTCATATATCAAAAACCTAACTCTAGTTATCGGGGACTGGGTCGTACCACTCTAGTTGACGATAATAACAGCCCCATTAGTCAGCTTGTTTGACTTGACGGAAAAATGACAGATTTTAACCGAAGTAACAGCCGGAAAAATGTACTATACTACGTAACGATGTTTCACAAAAGTTCAATCACTGTTTTCAAATTTTTAAAATCAAATCAAGTGTATTTATTTAAATATCGAAATCTTAAAATTTAATTTTGTAAAAAATATATTACATGTTAAATTTTTTAAAAATTCTCGATTTAATTTTATAAATTAGTCACCAATTTCCTTCATCTTGTATTTTTTAGAGATTCAAATTTTACATTAAATGGAAAACTTTACTTATAATTCTTAATCTTATTTAAAATTTATAAAAAATAATTTTTTTATTTAGAAATCAATCAAGATATAAATTTTAAATTTACAAATTTTCTTTTTAATGTTAATAAAATTGCATTTCAACTTAGAATCTTTTAAATTTAAATTAAAAAATAAGTAAATTAAAATATAAAAAACTAGTAATATAAGAATATGCATTGTTCTTTTAAAATTGAACATTCATTTTTTAATTTTAAATCTCTAACGTACAACAACACCTATTACTATCATCTCTTTATGTTTCAAACACAAGATTCATCTATCAAACCCACTTCTCACACTATCATCTTTTTTGAGTATACAAAACTTAAACTTGTAAGTTGTAATTGTATAATTGTTGCATTAGTAGAAGACGTTTAGTTTGATTCCGAGTGTGTGTTCTTCATTTTAGGGTTTATAATTTTAAAAATTGGGGAAAGTTCTAATATGTAAATACACACGTGTATATATATATATATATATATATATATATATATGATATTGTGTTAGTTGAGTTACTTATATATTTAAGGCTGGCTTAGTTGGATTCCACGTGGCATTCCACGTCTTGCCTGGTTAGGTTAGTTTTTTAACATCAAAACATTTTCCGTTAGTCAAAGGTTTCAATTAACGGCATTGTCATTACTCTCAACTAGAGTGGTGCAACTGAATCCCCGATAACTAAAATGAGTTTTTTGATATATGCCCCTCTCTTCGGTGACTACTTTGATATTTAAGTCATATATAATTTCATCACAGTGAAACTCATAAAACCATTTAGCAAAAAAAGAAGAAGAAACTGATAAACCCTTACCCAAAATATAGGAATGTATTGCACAGTTCTCCTGGTACCTATGAGTGATACTGGAACCAAATTTCACTTCAATCTCTGCGGGAGCTCTTAAAGAGAATGAAGGGTCACAAATCCAGAAGCCTCATATGTCAGTGCATGGGAAATCTTATATAAAACTAATTGAATTTTAAACCACTTTACATGAACAAGATTCAATATTACTCCCAACGATTACTTGCAGATCTTCCACTTCCATAATTTTATAAAACTTTGTGCATAATATTACAGAAAAAATTCGCTGCTTCCATATTCATTATATTGTAGATTTTAGTAGATAAAGCTTGATAAATGTTAAATAAAAATGTAAAAACCTATAAAAGTTTATAAATTCTTCTTGTAAAATAAACAAGCTCCTTTAATTAGGTACTAAACTACGGTACATATAGAGAATAAAAACCGTATAAGGACCCGTTAGGTGCTGTGAAACTGACCAATATAAGAGATATCAGCAAGTGCTGCAGGCTGGAATGAGAACTTGACTGAAAGAGAATCCCAACCTCAGCAATAACAAGAGATGGACTGCCTTGCACTCGACTTGTAATTATATTTTTGAACTTCAGCAACTTCATGCTTTTGAACAGCCAAGTCGGAATTTGCGAGCCTTCATCCTTCCATTCAACGCAAGTGCCAGGACATCATATTCTTCCACATACCAGAGCTCAGTAATGGTTGCCTAATGAATTCAAAATAACAAGGCATGAGCAACTTTCGGTAACAGAAAAAACTTGAGGACCAAAGTTACCTAATTAGTGTACCAGAGACAACTTTGAACCTTTCTGCTATAAAACTAACATTAATAAACACTATTCTCAGGAGGAAAATGACCTAGCAAGGAATTTTCCCCAAAGGAAACCTTCAAACTTAAGTATTAAGTACTGTAATATATATATCTCTTTAACCTAGAAAAATACAGAACTAAAATGCAATAGCAGAATAACTAACATAGAAAGACAGTGACACGAATCCAAGGTAATATACCTTGATAATAAGAATAAATGACAAAGAAAGACTAAAGAAAATACTACATAAATTATAAAGAGAAAGAGATCGTCTGTAGCATATTTGTAGCAAATCTATCAGTCACAAAAAAAAAATTCCTGCTGAAATTAGGAAGTGATTTACATGCTCAAGCCCCAAACTGCTGATGGTAGCAATGCCTAAAAGAGCAACGTGTATTGTTTAGAACTTAAAACTTGTTAGACATAAAGGTCTGAGGATTTACAACCCAATAAACACAAACTAAAACTACATTATATTTTAGAGATCAAAAAATTTAAGTGGTAGGCTTAAAATAAATGAAATAACTACTTCATGTCACTCCATATTTTCATTATTTCAAGCGCAAATATATTTTTAACTGCATACCGTATAACAAATGTCTATAGTTTCGACGAATTATGACAGACAACCTGAATCCCAGTGAGTCGTTTGTTCGCACGAGTTACTAGCTCATCGAAGAACTTGAGCTCAGAAGTTTTATCTCCCTCCGGAGGGTAAGTGTTGGGATGGCCAAGAAGCCTTGCAAATGAGGTATGAAGCATCACATTATCATACTGCAGCAGTAAATCACAATCTCTTGTAAGAACCGCAGCTGTGAACAAGTCACAACTGTTTTATTCCTAGATCCCCATATCGTTTCAGCATACCAGCCTCAGAGTCATAAAGATATCTAATAATGGTCCATTAAGTGGATATGTACTAAACATAATGAACAGACATTGTGTTGTAAACAGTCAAATGACATGTGCTGGTTCGATTCTTACAAGCTGCTTTGCTGGAGAACGTGGAAGAGCAGTTTTGAGTTTAGCACGGATTGTTACAGGATCTGTTCCAGAAAGTACCTGAAGAAAATTACAAAAAAGACGAGTTCACATTAAAAAGAAAAATGTGCTCCCTCTTAACTGATCTCCCAGATACTGTTTCTGATACTGAACAAATACAAAAGCATACTCGTAAATAACAAAAGGAACATGGCTATGATCATGTACACGGCACACAGCTAAAATGAAAAATGTAAGTCTTAGGAACAATCAATTGATATCATCGACAATAATCAAAGTCAGGTCCAGTACGGATCGTACATGGACGATTTTCTCTATAGAATAAGCATAATTAGAAGCAGAATTCCATACTGTAACTCAATAACTATCCCCACATGATTCAGAAGAGACAGTCAGGGTGAACAAACACCATAGAATATATCAGGAACTACAAAGCTAACCTGCCAACAACCCAATACCACACCTGTTGACGTCAAAACCACCCTATCCAGGACAATATTCAACGGGCATACAGTCTCTGCAACAGCTCTGACTGCATTAGCTTCAGCTTCAATCTGCGAAACAGGAGGCAAAGGGATTTTGCCTACACTAAATATAATTATAATATCTAATGAGAAGTAAAGACGGGCACATAGAATATTTACTAACCTCCGTGTCTGTAGCAGGCACAGGTACAATGTGGTGAGAAGCATGATACATGCTAAAATGGTACACGCTAGAATTTTGAAACCATATCACTACAAATAAAAAGAAACAAACATATTATTGAATAGAACAAGGAGTCGAAAAACTTCAGATTGGTCTGAAAGGGCAAGTACTTGATAGATTTAGCTTTAAATAGCATGACACAGATACATCAATCTAAAGGTAAAAATTCAAGAACTATACTAGACTCAGTGGGTAGACCAAAGCAAGAGAAAGAATTACCTTTATTGAAGCTTGGAAGGAAAATATCCCTTACAGCTGCCCTGCAATAACGCAAGTACCCAGTCAAGAGTATATATATATATATATATACTCCAGTAACAAGAGAGGGGTACGGAAGCAGGACTCACACAGTCGCACAGATTATGCTCCACAACTGAAACATACTTACATAATCCATATATATAAACACCAAAGAGATTATGGACGCTTGTCATTAATAGAACATTTTACACAGTCTAATAATCCTTTTTAGATCTTGAAGATTTTTCAGAAGGGTACAAAAGCTTCTTTAAAAAATTTCAAGCAGAAGCCACGAGGACATCCGGATCGAGCAAGCACATTTTTTTTAGCTTTCACAGTATGAGAAATGAAAAAACTGCAGTAAGTAAATACATACGAGATTGGAAATGACTGCTCAGGGCTTAGGTACAATACATTAGCTCGCACTGGAGGATCCGCAGCCTTCGCACAAAAGCACTTAGTCATTAGAGCTCTACCATGAAAAAGATATCCACGTAATTCAACAGAAAATGGAAAATGCTCACATTTTACCTTGAGGATAGAGATGATAGATCCATCCTTGAGATCAAAGATATCAGTAAGTGACAAGGATTGTGAAGTTTCTCCCTGTTTGAGAAAAAGAGCTCCGTTATCATGTAAATCCCTCGTCATCTTGTCATACAGCCTCGCCCGAGAATCGTTTGCAACTATATTCACTGTCAAGTCCTCTAGCATGTAAGGCAGGCTTAACAAGAATTCCAAAAACCACTTGCACACATACTCTCATTTTAATACACGGTAAAATACGCCTAATTTTCTATAAAAAAACACAATTGCAAAAAAATTAATTGAGTGGGTTGCTCCAAGGCTCCATTTTCAGTTTCAGGCGTTTGCACAGTTTAGAATTGGTTCAGATCCCACTATTGACAATCATTTTAGCGTTCCTTGATAACCCTTAAATCCCGTTAAAAAAATACACAATGCAAGTAGAATATTACAAATTAAGTTATACACCATTTACACTCTACTAGATGTTATTCATACATCTACACCGCAACTTCCTAGGCCTACTTCAATAAATATTGTATATATATAACTGAAGTTAACACATCACACAATATGTTGTGAACCAAGTTCAAGTAGCATTGTATAATATAACAAACTTCCAGCTCATTTAAACCCCCTCTAACCACTAATTAGCACTTAGTATTAATAAACAATCAGTTGTGAATTGTGATACTAAGAAACTGTAAAAAAATGAAATGAACTGAAATTACTTAATAGAAGTGGTGAAAAAGAATAGAAGCATACCTGAAGGAGAATTGCGGGATGAGTTAAAAAGGGCCATTCGAAGCAGAGAATAGAAAGTGATTGTAAAGAAGAACCAGATTAATGAAAGTGTTTTAATATGACTCCACCGATTCAAAACCCTTGCCATTGTTTGTATTCTATCAAGCTAAACCCGCCATGATTAGCTACGATTGGATTCCAATTTCACACCTCTCCTTTGTGTTTTATTTTTCGCAAACACTCTCCTTGTGTTCGCATAACCCGTGTCCGAATCGGAGAAACGTCGACAAAATATTATTCTTTTTGTGCCAAACACAAATTTATAATTTCTTTTTCCCTTCATCCCGTATTAAGTATCTTGTTTTAACTAATATATAATCAATTTTTTCATATTTTTATCATAAATCACATTTATTCATAATTAAATATGATTCAAAACTTATATTATTAGAAAATATATCTAATACCCTTTGAAATATATTTCCAATATTCTAAGATAATATAAATTTGTCTTAATTTTTGGTAAAAATATAGTCACTTTAACTACATAATTGTCAAACATAATATGAGATGGAGGGAATAATATAATTAGGCTATTTAACTACTCTCTCCCTCCCATTGAATATTGTTTGTCCGTTTCATAAATATTAAAATAAGTAACTTGTAATTTAAATTGAATAAGTGATAAGTAAATAAATACTTATAAATTATAAAGTATTTGAATAATAAGACTCTGCATATTTCACCTAGAGTTGGTTTACTTATAAATCCTAATTTTTTTACATAAATAAACTAAAATAAATATTTTTTAAATTTGATTATCTTAATTCATGAATTTTAAATTAAATTAATATTTAAAACATATATATATATATATATATATATATATATTAAAAGTTACATTAATAAA
Organism: Apium graveolens; assembly: GCF_009905375.1. Classification (NCBI taxonomy): domain Eukaryota; kingdom Viridiplantae; phylum Streptophyta; class Magnoliopsida; order Apiales; family Apiaceae; genus Apium; species Apium graveolens. Next base: position 28,264,880 of record NC_133655.1, on the reverse strand, counting down.
AGAACAAAAAATTGAATAAATTAAAAAAAAATACAATGTTACTATCATTTCAATTTATCAATTTATAAATTAAAATTTAAATTTAAAAATTGGGTTGACAAACACTCATATAAGTTTAAATGAGATAAGTCACTTATAAATGATCCCAAATATACCCCATAGATATATATAGGTTATGACACAGAGTTTAAGAATACATACTGCCGTCTGTGTATTTGTTTTTACAAGTTAATCACACAAGTTATTCTACTCCTAACAAATGTAAATATATTCGCAAGTTATCCCCATTTAGTTGTTCGCTATTATCATTTTGTTTTGTTCCAAAATATTATCCAGTTTAATTGTTATAATAAATAAAAAGTGAAAAAAGTAAATAAAAGATGAATATTTGTTATCCTAATTTTATATTAGGACAATCATCAATCTATTTGATTTAACTGAATAAAATTTCAAAAAGTTGATTATCTTAATTCATGAACTTCAAATTAAATTAACATTTAAAACAAATATATTAAAACTTAAGTTAATAAAAGGGTAAAAAAATAAAATAAATTGAGAAAAAGTAAAACGTTACTAACATTCAACTTATAAATTATAAATTTGACTTAAATATTGGATAGACAAACACTCCTAGATAAGTTTAAATGGAAAAAGTCAAAGTCACTAAATCACTTATAAGTGGTTTGCCAAAAAGACCCAATATTCATATGGGCCCTGATACCAAATTTAAGAATAAATGTAATTTTCAACAAAGAAAGGTAGGAAAAATGAGTAAAATGGTGGTTCCAATTAATATTAAATGTATAAACTATAAAATGAGTGCATGATAAAAAAGTAGTCCATATGATTAAATTTTATTTTTTTAAAAATATATAATTAAAAAAAGTTCAAAAAAATATTTATATAATTAAGCGGAACCGAAGGAGCACGTGATTTTTACTCGATATCCGTTCTCGGTGAATGCGAATTGAACTATAAGATCCAACACGTCAAGATATAAGCACATACTGCTGTCTGAGTATTTGTTTTTACACGTTAATTACACAAGTTATTCTATTCCTAACAAATGCTCTTTCTGTAAATATATATTCACAAGTTATCCCAATTTAGTTGTTCACTATTATCATTTTGTTTGTTCCAAAATATTATCCAGTTTGATTATTATGATAAATAAATAAAAGGTGAAAAAAGGTAAGTGAAAGATGAATATTGTTATCCTAATTTTATATTAGGATACTCATAAATCTATTTGATTTAACTGAATAAAATTTCAGAAATTTGATTAATGAATAATCGGGATGGAACAAGTATTTTTATGATAAAAATTTGTCTTAAGTCATATATGATACATTTTATTTAAAATCAAATTTACGTAATTATAATTCTTGATATAAATTTTTAAAGAGAAAAAAGGACATAATAAAAAGAGTTTTTGATTCATTCCTAAAATATTATGACAAAAACTTCTCGAGTAATATAATGTTGTTTTTTGTTAATGTTGCTAGATGTAGATGCCATAAATCTACTATTACGAGGATAGGAACGAAAACGACACGTGTCAGCCATAAATAAGAAACAAAAGAAGAATGTTAGGTCTAAGTAGCTCTGTCAAAAAAATTCAAAAAATCTGATATTCATCCGAAAAATCTGTATTCGTATCCTGAAAAAAACGGATATTTTCCGTATCCGAACCAAAACGGATATTATTGTTAGGAATATATGTGCATTAGCTTGATGATATGTTTAACAAAACACTTAAGTAGAAATTCAGTGTCTGTAGCCTCAACGGATAAGACCACTTTGGCTATCCGTTGATGGTGTAGCTTTACTTAGAAATAAGTCTAGTGTTGTAGCATATTTCAGTCTCTGTATTTAAGATGTAATTCTTAGAAGTTGAGAGAAACTATGAGTCATGTTGACTACTAGAAGATATGCAGATAGGAAGGCCAATTGTAAATATTTCATGCCTTGTAATTTTGTATAAATGAAGTGGTATCAACGGATGACTTAAAGACCTTCAACGGATGAGAAGCTAAGCTTCAACGGATGTCTCTAAAGTTTCAACGGATAACATCCTTCAACGGATGAGTGCATCAACGGATGAAAGGTTCAACGGATGTTCTGTTGATTAACCGTTGATAAGTGGTAGTTGTACCTACAAACAGAGGCACGTGGGTGAACAGAGATAACTGAAATGTGGCAGCCTAATTTCAGGAACATCAGAAAAAGCAGCCGTTCTACTCTAGTATAAAGAGGCATTAAATCAACAAAGTACTGGAGTGAACTGGAGAAGAAACAAGTGGAGATCTTACTTTATTATTTTATATATCCTTGTCTTCACTTGTAAACTTGGTAATATAAAAACCAAGTAGTAGCTAGTAATTAGAAAAGAATTTTTCCAGAGCTGTTTAGAAAAATCTTGAGAGAAAAATTATCTAGTTTGTACTAGGATGCAGCTGTGATCAAATTCTTAGATCACAGAATTTCTGAAATACCATCTCTGGTGGAACAACAAATCCACCAGAAAAGTTTTTAAAGGTTTATTGTGTTCTTTACATTTGTGTTTGAATATATATCTGTCTGTATCAGCTTAAAGTAATTCACACACTTGTTCATCTTGAACACACAATCTTTATAAACTGCTCAAAACTTGAAAAAGTTTTGAGATTTACATTCAACCCCCCTTCTGTAAATCTCATTGTTAGTTCTCTAGAAATAACAATTGGTATCAGAGCGGGCTCTTGACAAACAAAGAGTTTAAAGATCTTGGAATCTAACAAAGATGAGTAAGAAGGATATTGGAGTAAAAATCCCAGTTCTTGACAGAGACAGTTATCACCACTGGAAGGTGAAAATGCACCTTCATCTACTCTCCCAAGATGAAGGTTATGTAAACTGTATTGAGAATGGTCCTCACATTCCCCACAAAGTAGCCACAGTTGCTACGACCACAATTGCTGTTGGTCAATCCATTCCAAAACCTAGAGCAAAATGGACAATGGAAGACACAGAAGAAGTCCACAAGGATAAGAAGGCTATGAACATTTTGTTTAATGGTCTTGACAAGGATATGTTTGATAATGTGATAAATTGCTCAACTGCCAAAGAGGTTTGGGACACAGTTCAGCTGCTGTGTGAAGGTACAGAACAAGTAAAAGAGAACAAGATGCAGCTTCTCATTCAACAGTATGAGTATTTTCATTTTGAAGAAAATGAATCTTTAAATGACACATTTAACAGATTCCAAAAGCTGTTGAATGGATTGAAGCTGTATGGTAGAGTGTACCAGGTGAAGGATTCAAATCTTAAATTCTTAAGATCCCTGCCAAAGGAATGGAAACCCATGACTGTCTCCTTAAGAAACTCTCAGGATTATAAGGACTTCACTCTTGAAAGATTATATGGAATCTTGAAGACTTATGAACTAGAGTTGGAACAGGATGAGGTATTGGAGAAGGGGAGAAAGAAAGGAAGTTCAGTTGCATTGGTAGCTGAAAATGAGAGGGAATGCAGACAAGAAACTGTGAGATCTACATCAAACTCCAAAGATGGTACAAGATATCAGGAATCAAGCAAAGGAAAAGAGCAAGTTGCTGAGAATGAAGACAACTCCAGTCAAGATGACTCTGATAGTGTTGATGAGCATCTTGCATTTCTGTCCAGGAGATTTGCAAAGATGAAGTTTAAGAAAAACACTAGAGCCACTAAACCTCATAAGAACATGGTGGACAAATCAAAGTTCAAGTGTTTCAATTATGGTATAAGTGGACACTTTGCAAATGAGTGCAGAAAGCCAACTTCTGAAAAGAAGAAATTTGACCAAGTAGATTACAAGAAGAAATATTTTGATCTGCTCAAGCAAAAGGAAAGGGCTTTCATTACTCAAGAAAAAGATTGGGCAGCTGATGGAGAGGAAGAGAATGAAGATGTGGAGTATGTCAACTTAGCTCTCATGGCTGATTCTGAGGAAAATGAAGTTAGTTCATCAAGCAATCAGGTAACAACTCAGGTAATCACTACTGATGTAACACAACTTACTAAAGAAGAGTGCAATGATGCTTTTAATGACATGTCTACTGAATTGTATCATTTGCGTGTGTCTCTTAAATCTCTTGCTAAAGAAAATAGTAGGATTAAAGAGAACAATCTGTTTTTAAGTAATAGAAATGCTATGTTAGAAGATAAGTTGATTGACCTAGAGAAAACCAAGCTGCATTGTATATCTGTTGAGAATGAACTAGCTGAATCTATTAAGAAAATAGAAATACTTTCTAATCAATTAAAGAGAGAGCAAGAGGTGATTAAAGCCTGGAAAACATCTAGGGATGTTAGTGCTCAAATTGCCAAGGTCCAAGGAATTGAATCATTCTGTGAAACTGCCTGGGATAAAAACAAAAAGAAACTGGAATTAATTGATGGGCTGTCAACAGATGTGGAATCAACGGATGATGAAGGTTATCCGTTGAAGGAAGAAAATGAGCATCCGTTGAAGGTTCCTCAATTAAAACAGGCAGATGTTTCTAATAGTGAAAATCTAAAGAAACTCAACAAAAAGTTTGGTTCAACTTCCAAGAACTTTGTTAAAGAAGAAGCAAGCACATCCAAAGATGTCAGTAAGGTGAATATAGGGCACATGACCTTAGAACAGTTAAATAATAGGCTCAAGATGGTTGAGGATAAAAAGGAAACTAAAAGAAAATTTAACAGAAATGGGAAGGTAGGTGTTAACAAACATAACAATTACACACCTGATAGGTATGCTCCTAGAAAAAGCTGTGTGCATTGTAGTAGTGTTAATCATCTATCTGCTAATTGCAAATCTATTAAGAAAACCCCCATAACTGTACCCTCTTCCATGCCTAACATGTCTGCATCATCTCTACATGCTATGCCTACTATGTCTCAACAGAATCCTTATGCACATTTTGCAAACATGCCATATTTTAACAATCCTTATCTTGCTGCATTTAGTATGCCTCAAATGCCATACAATATGCCTATGTGGAATAACATGTATGCACAATCCATGCCTTATCATATTCCAAATATGCTAAATGATTCTGTGACTAACCCTACACCTCAACCAACTACATCCAAGACCAAGGTTGACTCAAAGTTACCTAAGTCTAGAGATGCAGGAGGAATGAAGTCTAGGAGAAAGGCTAACAAGAATGGACCCAAGGAAACTTGGGTACCAAAATCAAATTGACTGATTTTATGGTGTGCAGGGAAATAGAAGAAATCTATGGTACTTGGACAGTGGCTGTTCAAGACACATGACAGGAGATTTCTCCCTGCTCACAGAGTTTAAGGAAAGAGCTGGCCCTAGCATAACCTTTGGAGATGACAGCAAAGGGTTTACTATGGGATATGGCTTGATTTCAACAAGGAATGTCATCATTGATGAAGTTGCATTAGTTGATGGTCTCAAACATAACTTACTGAGCATCAGTCAACTATGTGATAAAGGGAATACATTTTCCTTCAATTCTGAAGCCTGTGTTGTCACTAGTAAGAAAGACAACAAAGTGGTTCTAACTGGAGTTAGAAAAGGAAATGTGTACTTAGCTGACTTCAACTCTGCAAATGCAGAATCTATTACTTGTCTCTTCAGCAAAGCAAGTTTAGTTGAGAGTTGGCTATGGCACAAGAAGCTATCCCATTTGAATTTCAAGACAATGAATGATCTAGTCAAAAAGGACCTAGTAAGAGGAATTCCTCTTGTTGAATTCTCAAGGGATGGTTTGTGTGATGCTTGTCAGAAAGGCAAACAAAGAAAAGCATCATTCAAAAAGAAGCTTGAAACAACAATTGATGAACCATTACAGCTGCTACATATGGATTTGTTTGGACCAGTCAATGTATTGTCAATTGCAAGAAAAAGATATTGCTTAGTGATTATAGATGATTTCTCAAAGTTTTTATGGGTCTATTTTCTTGGATCAAAGAATGAAGCAAGTGAAATCATTATCAATCACATCAGGCAAGTCAATAATCATCCTGACCTGAAGGTTAGGAATATCAGGAGTGACAATGGAACTGAGTTCAAGAATTTATCAATGAGGCTGTTCTGTGAAGAAAATGGAATCATGCATGAGTTCTCAGCTCCAAGAACACCTCAGCAAAATGGGGTAGTTGAAAGAAAGAACAGATCTTTAATTGAGGCTGCCAGAACAATGCTTGAAGAATCAAAGTTACCAACATATTTCTGGGCTGAAGCTGTTAATTGTGCCTGTTTCACTCAAAATATCTCTTTGATCAATCAAGCTAAAGGCATGACTCCTTATCAGTTGTTCAAGAGAAGAAAACCAACTCTAAACTTTCTTCATGTCTTTGGATGTAAATGCTTTATACTAAGGAATCAATCTGACCATAAAGGGAAGTTTGATGCAAAGGCTGATGAAGGAATATTTGTTGGTTATTCAGCTGGAAAATCTTATAGGGTCTACAATCTAAGAACCAACATTGTTATGGAATCTGTGCATGTTGTGTTTGATGATAAAAAGATTGATGGACTAACAGATGAGGGACAATATGAGAGACTCAAATTTGACAACATTGAGATATATTGTGATGATAGTGAAGAGGAGACTGATGGAGATAACACTTCAAAAGGGATTCAAAACATGCCCTTGGATAATGCACAAAATACTGCATCCGTTGAAAGTCAGAATTCTGCATCCGTTGATAGAGGCAATGCAGTATCCGTTGAAAGACATGGTGTATCATCCGTTGAAGTACTAAATGAAGCATCCGTTGATCATAGTTTATCAACGGATAATCGATTTACATCATCAGTTGATAGAACTCCAAGTTCCCTGCAAAGGACCAACAACTCAGGGGGAGTTTCAACTAGTCAACACTCTGTCTCACATCATGACAATACTGAGGCCACCTCATCTAGAGCACATCTTCCACTTCAAAGGAAATGGACCAAGAATCATCCCTTTGAACTGATCATTGGTGATGCATCATCTAAAGTGCAAACAAGAAGAGCTACTCAAGATGAATGTCTGTATAGTAGTTTTCTATCTCAGGAGGAACCTAAGAAAGTGGAAGAAGCCTTATTGGATCCAGATTGGATATTAGCTATGCAGGAAGAGCTAAACCAATTTGAGAGAAACCAAGTTTGGAAGCTGGTACCCAAACCAAAGAACAAGAGTCCTATTGACACAAAATGGGTATTCAGAAACAAGATGGATGAAAATGGCATTATCATAAGGAATAAAGCCAGATTGGTTGCTAAAGGCTATTCTCAGCAAGAGGGAATAGATTTTGATGAGACATATGCTCCTGTTGCAAGACTTGAAGCCATCAGAATTTTTCTAGCCTATGCAGCTCATGCCAATTTCAAAGTCTATCAAATGGATGTCAAGAGTGCATTTCTAAATGGGAAATTAGAGGAAGAAGTCTATGTAAGTCAACCTCCAGGATTTGAAGATCCAAATTTTCCAGACTATGTATATTATCTGTTGAAAGCACTCTATGGACTGAAGCAAGCACCTAGAGCCTGGTATGAAACCTTATCAAAATTTCTTTTGGAGAATCACTTCACTAGAGGTACTGTTGATAAAACTCTTTTCTTTAGGAATGTTAATGGCTCTAGTATACTTGTTCAAATTTATGTAGACGACATAATATTTGGTTCTAAAGATGATAAACTTTGTAAAAAGTTTGCTAAGCTAATGCAAAGTAATTATGAAATGAGCCTTATGGGAGAACTAACCTATTTTCTTGGTTTACAAATTAAACAAGTTAGTAATGGAATTTTCATTAGTCAAACTAAATATATTCATGATCTTTTAAAGAAGTTTGACTTAAATGGAATGTTCATCTGCAAAAACTCCCATGGCCACTGCCACCAAACTTGAATTAAATAAGACTGAAAGGTCTGTGGACATTACAAGTTATAAAGGCATGGTTGGCTCACTTTTATATTTAACTGCTAGCAGACCAGATATAATGTTTGCTACATGTCTGTGTGCTAGATTTCAAGCTGATCCTAGGGAGTCTCACTTAATAGCTATCAAAAGGATTTTCAGATATCTCAAGGGTACACCAAATTTAGGTATTTGGTATCCTAGAGAATCTGGCTTTGATCTAATTGGTTATTCAGATGCAGACTATGCAGGTTGCAAAATAGACAGGAAAAGTACAACAGGCTCCTTCCAATTCCTGGGAAACAAGCTTGTATCATGGTTTAGCAAAAAGCAAAATTCAGTCTCTACTTCTACAGCTGAGGCTGAATACATTGCTGCTGGAAGTTGCTGCTCTCAAGTGTTATGGATGAGAAATCAACTCCTTGACTATGGACTTCATGTTGATAGAATTCCTATCTTTTGTGACAACACAAGTGCCATAGCCATAACAGAGAATCCTGTACAGCACTCAAGAACCAAGCACATTGATATCAAGTACCACTTCATTAGGGAGCATGTCATGAATGGTACAGTGGAACTACATTTTGTTCCAAGTGAACAACAAATTGCAGACATATTTACCAAGCCACTTGATGAATCAACATTCACAAGATTAGTAAGTGAGTTAGGTATGCTTAATTACTCTTAAAATTCATGTCCTTATTGCAATTTGAATTGAAGCCTGAAATATATTAGTTGCTAGAACAAATTTGACTTTTAACAAAGCTTATACCATCAACGGATGTTTCCTATCCGTTGAAAGTCAAAATTGCTCCATCAACGGATATTCATTATCCGTTGAAAGACAAATACATTTCTGGAATTTTTATCCGTCAACAGATAAAACTGAAGTAACTTTCAACGGATGACAATTTGCCTTATCCGTTGAAATATCACATCAGTCGATTCAGGTGTTTCACAGCCGTTGATTCTAATTTCTTAACCGTTGATACTCATACATACATCTGTATGTATTGGTTTTAAAGGTAGTTGTTAGAATACTTACAGTTTATTCTTAAACGGCTGAAATTCACTAACATATACTTATTGATTAATCTTTTACTATTTTTTTTTAAAAGCATATAAGCCCTTCTGATTTTTCATTTTTACTTTACGCTTTCTTAAAATTTCAAGCATTTACCATTTTCTCTCTGCAAAACCTTCAAGTTATTCTCTGCAATTTCTACTCACAACAATGGCACCAGTCGTGAAAATTATGTCTCAATCTGGGTTCATCTATGAAAAGAACAATTTCATAGCTTTGGTAGAAAAGAATGAAGCCCATTCAGACTATCACAAAATGATGGACTTCATCAAAAACTGTAAACTTAGCTATGCAATGCTGGAAGCCCCAACGATTTACTGTGAAGTAGTTGAGGAGATTTGGACAACTGCTGAGTTCAACTCCATAGATATGACTATCTCCTTCATTCTCAAAGGTAAAAATCACTGTATTAACTGTGATGATTTACAAGCATGTTTTAAATTACCTGAGAACAATGCCATGACACCACACACTGATAATGATGTATCCATCATGTTAGATTCCATAGGTTATTCTCTTAACTCTGCTAGTTTAGGGAGTATTAGAAGAAAAGGCCTTAGGAAAGAATGGAGTTTTCTTGGGGATGCCTTTATAAAGGTTTTCTCTGGGAAAATCAGTAATTTTGATGCCATAACTTCATCTCTTGTTAATATGCTCTATATGCTTGTTTCTGATAGGTATTTTAACCTTAGCAACTATGTGATGCTAGAATTGGGTACTAGATTAGGTAACAAAGCTAATAGACCTAATAACATCTATTATGCTAGATTCTTTATGTTATTGGCTAACCATGTTGCTGAAGGTTTGGTCATAATCAATGAGAATAATAAACTCAAGTGCTGGGCACAAGAGAAAAGAGTTCTTGCAGATTTATTGAGAATGGATCTCAACAGCAGTGTGCCATTGGTATACTTACCAATCATGAATGCACCTAAGGTAGGTGAGGTAATTGCTTCTACAACTCCTACTTCTTCCAACCCCTCTATTTCTTTATCTTCTAGTGTGGCCATGAAATCTGTGACAATGCCCCAACAGATTTCTACCAAGGTCACCAAAACTAAACTTTCAAAATCAAAGACAAAGAAAACCACCTCTGTTGTTTCTCAAAAGACAACAGTTGTAACACCAACCATTAACCCTGAGGGGAGTGAACAGGGTGTGAGTGGTGAGGGGAGGGGTGAACATCAAAGAAACCCCCAGGATAAGGAAGGAGAGTTAAGTGCTTCCCAAGCTAGCCAAGCCACAGTTTCTCAAAAAACTGTGGTGGTTGAAAAGGTATCTAGCACATCCCTAGTTGCATCCTCCCAAAAGGATGTTACTATTGAAAATAGTTCCCAACCAGGAACACAGAACAAACGAGGGAGGGACACTGAAGCCAAACACTCACCAACAAAAGCTTTTATTAGAAGAAAGAAGGCTAGAACCCAATCTTCTACACAGGGTGCACACACTGCACAGATACATCCATCTGTATCTATGCCTTCTCAAACTCAGTTTGATGTGGCTCCAATAAATGTGGAGTCACAGCCCCATTCTCTCACAATAATCACACATCAATCACCAAACACTTCATCACCATCTCTGGATGTGGATATGTTATTCCCATCAATTCCTGATTCTCCCTCTTTACAACTCAGGGAGGAGCCCCACTCAAATACAGGTGATCATCATCTCTTAGATGATTTGTTGGATCACCCGCAAATTCTTTCAGATATAATTGAAGGATCTGTGTCACCACATCTCAAATCAATCTACACAGATTCAACAGTTATATCACTTTCAATTTCAACTTCTTTTCCTTCTTCAACGGATATCACTCATCCGTTGACAAGTGGTTGCTCTTCAACGGATAAGCTTAACAGCAGTTATCCGTTGATAAATCAGTTTCACCTTCAACGGATATTCCACATCCGTTGATAGTCTCTCCACACATAACTGAATCAATTCCAAGTGTAGAAGAAATGAATACTGTGCAATCACTCTTAGGATTGAGGGAAGGGAGTAAAAATTTGAGTGAGAGGCTGGGTTGCTCCCAGGCAAAAGGAGAGATTGAGAGCTCAAAAATGCATGCTATTTCTTCCAGCATGGCAAAAGTAAGTGAGAGGAGTACCACCTTAGTAGGTGAAGGTGAGGGAGTGAGTTGTGTGAGCCAGGGGGAGCCCCTGATGCAAGAAAATAGAGAAAAAGAGAGAAAGGCAGGTACAGTAGATATAAGGGTGGAACCAGCCATTGCTAGTGAGTCAATGATTGTGGATGATGCTGAAAAGGAAAGACAATTTCAGCAACATTACAAAGCTGTAATTGATAACATTTCCTTGGATGCTGACACTTTTACTCATCCTGTGTCAGCCTATCAAATGTTGGCTGCTCAGGGCAATGAGGAGGCAGAAAAGACACTACATCTAGTACACACAACAGAATCTCTTCAAAGGGATAAAGCTGCTATTAACAAGATGCCTTCTACAGCTGGTGAGCCATCTGAGGAATTTGGAGTAAATTCTGATGATGATGACTCTGTTTCTTTTGATGGAAGCATGAACTTAGGGGGAGATGAAGGCCCTAGTTCAATTCCAAATCTACCTGAATGGGCTTTGACAAAGGAGTATAGATCAGGGGAATTCAATGTCTCCTTAGTCAAACAAATCAACACTATTCAACAGGCCATTCAGAACACTTCACATGCAAGTATCAAGGCTATCCTTCAAGCTCACCTGGACTCACTGCATCTCATGAAGTTGCAGCAAGTAAAGCAGAATCTGAGTATGGATGATCTCAGGAAGGATATTGCTGACTTGAAATCCTACAGTTCTGAAAAATTGGATTCAGTCATGCCCTATGGTACATTGCAGGACTTGGTTTTGAGATTGAAAAAGGAATCAGTTACTGAGAAAAGGCTGGCCAAGTTGGAAGACAGAGTTCAAGTTATTGAAGATTCTGTGGCCACCATTCTTCACAACCAACAATCTCAAACCAGTCTCCTAATGCAGCTGGCAAAAGCACAAGGCTTGACCCCTCTCCTTGATGATAACAAAAAGGGGGAGAGTAAAAGGGAAGGGGAAGGAGAGCCATCTACAAAAATCAAAATATCTAAAGTGCTAGTTCCTGCCATCACTACTTCTCCAATCATTCAAATCAAAGGAAAGCCTGATGGAATTGATTTGATTCAGCTAGCAGCAGCTGAAATTCAAGTGAAAGAGCAAAGGAGGAGAATTGATGAAAGGTTGCAACTGTTGTTTGGCTCTACACAAGATAAATCAACATCTGTGAAATATAGCACAAAGATTGAACCAATCAACATGGAGCTCAAGCCAGTAGGGAGACATAAGGATGGAGAAGCTTCTTCCAAAGAACTACAAGCTATAATTCTCAAGCCCAATAAAAGATCCAATAAGGACTCTACAAAGAATCCTTTAAAAGAAGTGGACTTTCCTCCTCCAAAAGCTGATGAGAACAAGCTTTTAGGTAGGAGTATTGCTTATCTCAAAGAAACCATGGATGAGGCTGTAAGGAGAAATAGGGCTATTATCTCTAGAGAGGGAAAGAGCATATGTGTGATGCAAGGACATCCCAAATTCTCAATAGCCAAGAAGGAAGAAGTCAAGCAACTAAAGGCTGACAAAAGAGCACAAGCAAAGCTTGAACAACAGCTAAAGTCAAGTCAAGTTGAAGAAGAGAAAGGAATTGAAGTCAGGGGTGAAGACAAGATTGCAAACCTAGATGAGGTTTTTGGGAGTATATTTGGTGAGAGTATGGAAGAAAGAGAGGAATGGCAGAAGGGAAACAGAAGAAAGGCCAAGGCACATAGAAGGAGTGAAGATAATACTGAAGTAACCAAATCTATATCTAAACCACTACCTTCCATACCTGAACCTCTTGTTGCTGATCCCACTATAAACATCCATGGTGAACCAATCATTCCAAAAGAGGAACCTATTGATTGGGACACCATCAAATTGCCTACCTTTCTAACCACTCTTCCACTACCAAAGAAACAGAAAAGAAAACCCAAATCTATACCTCCCATAACCTCTAAGAAATTCACTCAAAAACAAAAGCCTAAGCCTAAGCCATCCATTTCTAAAGATGATTATGTTCACATCTGTGACATAAAAGAAATTTCAGACATTGAACTCTATCTGGATGAGCTGGAGGATGTAAGAGGAATAGCTGCTTACAGACAGCTACCAGAGAGATTAGTGTTCAGATACAAAGGAGCTGGGGAAATAACATGGCCTCTCCACAGGATTCTGAATGAAGGCTACTCTACCTTGATTAGAGTCTTTTCAGCTATACAAAAGGATTCTGGCTTTACCAGAACTGCCAAGACTGAAATTCTCAACAAGATTGCCAATATAAGGAAAACTTGGAAGGAGCCCAGTGCTTTACCCAGGGCTTTACTCATTCAAGAAAGGGGAATTACAATTCACAAATCACCTCATTGGTTGATGGAATTTAGAGATGATAAAGGAGCCAGAAGATTTTTCAGACTTGAAGACCAACTCAAGATTGCCAGCAATGAAACTCTCAAGGAAATGCAATCTAAGTTGGATATCAGTGTTGAAGATGAAGCTGAATTCTTCAGACAACTCCAACTCCAAATTGAGGAAAATGACAAAGGGCTAGGAAAGAAAACCAGGGAACAAAGAAGAAAAAGATGATTTGCTCAGGCTAAAGGAGTATCCTTGGAAATACTGTAAATCTTCAATTTCCTCCTAGTACATACATTTTTGCAGCATTTTCAAATTTCTACTTAGTTTCAATTCATATATCTGTTAAGTGTTTTGTTATCATCAAGATAACCCTGAATTTATGCCTACAATTCTTATAGACATAAATAGGGGGAGATTGTTAGGAATATATGTGCATTAGTTTGATGATATGTTTAACAAAACACTTAAGTAGAAATTCAGTGTCTATAGCCTCAACGGATAAGACCACTTTGGCTATCCGTTGATGGTGTAGCTTTACTTAGAAATAAGTCTAGTGTTGTAGCATATTTCAGTCTCTGTATTTAAGATGTAATTCTTAGAAGTTGAGAGAAACTATGAGTCATGTTGACTACTAGAAGATATGCAGATAGGAAGGCCAATTGTAAATATTTCATGCCTTGTAATTTTGTATAAATGAAGTGGTATCAACGGATGACTTAAAGACCTTCAACGGATGAGAAGCTAAGCTTCAACGGATGTCTCTAAAGCTTCAACGGATAACATCCTTCAACGGATGAGTGCATCAACGGATGAAAGCTTCAACAGATGTTCTGTTGATTAACCGTTGATAAGTGGTAGTTGTACCTACAAACAGAGGCACGTGGGTGAACAGAGATAACTGAAATGTGGCAGCCTAATTTCAGGAACATCAGAAAAAGCAGCCGTTCTACTCTAGTATAAAGAGGCATTAAGTCAACAAAGTACTGGAGTGAACTGGAGAAGAAACAAGTGGAGATCTTACTTTATTATTTTATATATCCTTGTCTTCACTTGTAAACTTGGTAATATAAAAACCAAGTAGTAGCTAGTAATTAGAAAAGAATTTTTCCAGAGCTGTTTAGAAAAATCTTGAGAGAAAAATTATCTAGTTTGTACTAGGATGCAGCTGTGATCAAATTCTTAGATCACAGAATTTCTGAAATACCATCTCTGGTGGAACAACAAATCCACCAGAAAAGTTTTTAAAGGTTTATTGTGTTCTTTACATTTGTGTTTGAATATATATCTGTCTGTATCAGCTTAAAGCAATTCACACACTTGTTCATCTTGAACACACAGTCTTTATAAACTGCTCAAAACTTGAAAAAGTTTTGAGATTTACATTCAACCCCCCTTCTGTAAATCTCATTGTTAGTTCTCTAGAAATAACAATTATCCGTATTCGAATCCGACGATTGCGGATACAGATAAATCTACTATACCTGTCCCATTTTTCCTTTTTGTCCTTTTAATGTAATATTTTATTATTTATACTATGCAACTTATTTATCAATTTGTCACTTAAGTGTATTAAAGCCGATAAATAAATTTTAAACTGAAAAGTAAAGCCGCCCTTATGAAAATTATAACATTAAAATTTTTAAAAATCTTAACGTTCTAAGATTTTAACACTATAAATACTAACCTTATGATTTTATTCAGTCCATTTTTACTTTTTCACTTCTTCAAATAAGCTTTTATTATCCTATCAAAAATGAAGCAAAATAACTATTCACCTTCAAACTCACAAAACTCAAACCCACAAAATTCTCAATTCCCGAATATTTAACACCCATATTCATTCCCAAATCACTTTTTCCCGTATAGTCAAAATCCAAATATCGACAATTATCAATTTTCCAACCAACAAAATTCAAATTATAATTCTTAAACTCCAAATTCTCAGTTTCCATTTCCAAATCCGTATTTTCCGTATCCACAAAATTCTCAATTTTCTTTTGTCCAAAATTTTCAAAATGCACACCCACAATTCGGAATTCAACAAAATTCGATTACTAGTGAAAATTCTCCACATTCACAAGTTTCCACTTTCAATGCTACTAACATTATTGATCTCAACGGTGATGTTATTGAAGTCGAAAATAAGCGAGATGATATAACCCAATGGAAATGGAGTGAAGATAAACTCTTAATTAGTACAAAGTTGAATGTAGCTACTGATCCTATAATCGGCGCAGATCAAAAAAATGAAAATTTTTGGGATCGAATTCGCCAATATTGTGAAGAGGGTAATCCCGGACTTATCAAAAGAGGAGCAATAGCTACAAAAAAAAAATATGGCAATAAATGTATGAATGGGCTCAAAAATATGGAGCGAGTTACGAAAAAGCTGAAGAAGTAGTGGGAAGTGGTTCAAACATGGGCAACATTATTGAAACTGATTTGGTCAGCTGCCAACTTACGATGATGCAATCCCTCCCGTGCAAAGCCTACTTTCCACATTTTTTAGGGTCTCTATTATTATTATTATTATTATTATTATTATTATTATTATTATTATTATTATTATTATTATTATTATTATTATTATTATTATTATTATTATTATTATTATTATTATTATTATTATATACTAGCTTAAATCCCGTGCCATGCACAGGTTCATGTTATTATTTAAAAAATTTATTTATCCTTTCATATTATAATTTTAAAATATTTATATAAATATATAACAATTCTAAATTTATAATAAAAACAATAGGAAAACATGTGATCGTAGTTTAGTAGGATAAGTAGACTATGTTCAGTAGTTTAAGAATTTATTTGTTTAGCGAATATATACCTTTATTTATTTATTTTTTAATAATAGAATAAGTTGTGGTCGTAATTTAGTAGTATATCTACTCTAAGTCTAGTAGTTTAACAATTTAGTAGTTTAGCGGATATATAACATTATTTATTTACGTTTTTAATAACTAAAATTAGGGAATAACCGTTGAACCAAATTATACCCCATTCTGGTTATTATACTATAATATAGATATTTAATAAAATGATTTTATAATTTGATTTTAAATTTACTTTATTAATATTAAAATTGTAATAATTAAATTAAAGTGATTAATTTTTTTAAAACTATTATTAAATTAAAAAACATGTCCCAGTAATTAAATGCATCATATTATTAAAAATAATGAAATAAAAAAGAGCATACTCATTAACTTTTAAACGTTATAATAAAAAAATTAACGATTCTCGTGGAATTGCGAGATATGCTCAACCAAGTCATTTTGTAGCTGACGATGTACCCTTCTATCACGCATCTGCATACTGTTTTGAATATATGTTTCATACGGTATAGAAGGTTCTTCACCTAAGTTTGGATGTGATAAGTCATTTGTTGCATCATCATAAGTTGGTAATGGACCAAATCGAGTGGCGTATGTGTCCCTTTCATCTTTGACAATCATATTATATATTATGATGCATGCTCTCATAATTCTCCCAAGATCTGCTTTGTCCCAAAAGCGTGTCGGACCACGTACAATTGCAAAACGAGACTATAACACACCAAACGCTCGTTCAACATCTTTCTGTTGGCTTTCTTGATATTTTGAAAATAATTTTCTTTTCTCACCTTGTGGACGTGGTATTGTTTTAACGAATGTTACCCATTCTGAATATATTCCATTTGTTAAGTAATATCCCATATTATAATTGTTTCCGTTGATAGTATAATTTACCTTTCGAGCACGACCTTGTAGCACATTATCAAATACTGGTGACCGATCTAAAACATTTATGTCATTATTTGATCCAAGAAGACACGAGAGAGAATATAGCATGCTCATGTATATATTTAGATTTTTTTATGCATATTGCTTATCGATTCGAGTTTAACGAGTCAAGTCGATCTCGAGTCGAGTTCGAGTCGACCACTTGTAAAACTTAGATCGACCCGATAAGCTAAATGAGCATATTTTCTTGTTCGAACTCGAGTTCGATTACTTAATGAGTCGAGTCGAGTCAAATTAAACGAGTCGAGTCGAGTCGAGCCTAACGATCAGCTCGGTTCGTTTACAACCCTACTTCCAGTATAATTGTTGCAACTCCTTTATGACCACTCATGAACATTCCTTTCCATACTTTTGGAAAAATTTTCCATTGTCAGTACATGAAATCAATGCTGCCCATCATACCAGGAAAGCCAGGAGCCTCACCCATCTGTAATAGACGTTGCATGTCATTTGAGTTCGGCTTTCGTAAGTATTCACCCTCAAATATCGTAATTACATTAGACACAAATTTCTTCAAGCATTCAACCGCAGTACTCTCTCCAATACGAACATAATCATCAACAATATCAGCAGATACGCCGTACGCCATCATACGCATTTTGCCGCAGTGCATTTTTGTAAAGGTGATAAACCTTTTCTTCCCAGTGCATCAATCCTCTATTGAAAATATGGATCAAAATTTGAAACAGTATCCACAATACGAAGAAAGGCATGTCTTCCCATGCGAAATCTTCGTCGAAATATATTTTCTGGATATACTGGATTTGGTGAAAAATAATCATTCACTAGACGATGATGATTTGCTTCCGGTCTCTGTAAATACTTTTTCGAGGCGTGGATGTTGAGCTTTGTCCATATATTTTATGAAAGAGCTCGAGTCGGCGATGATTTTTAGTGTCATCGCCAAACTCTTCAATAAATTCTTCAGTGAATTTTTCGGTGACGCTTTCTAATGTGGGTGTTTGATTCATGTTGATATGAATTGAAAAAGATGATACATCCTCTTTATATAGAAGGTAAAAATGAATATATTCTAACGGCTAGTTTACAAACAAATAAAAACAACCACTAACTTCCAACTACTAGTTTACAAACAAATAAAAACTACCACTAACTTCCAACCACTAGTTTACAAACAAATAAAAACAACTACTAGGTTCCAACGACTAGTTTACAAATAAATAAAAACAAACAAGAAATGATAAACCCTAGTTTTTTGCCATAATTTTCTCAAGAAATTTCGCATGAGCCTTTCGCTGAGTATCATTCATCTTAGTAGTATCCACCAAATTGACTTGTAAATCCATCTCAGCTTGCTTCGCCTCAAGCTCTTTTTATCGTGTCTCAATTTCTTTTTGACGAATTTCATTTATTGTATCCATTATATTCATCTTTCTCAAGTCATTAACTTGTAAAGATTCATACTCTTCAACTTCTGCAGCTGTTGCCTTCCCCTTTCCCTTCTTTTTAGTTGCTTTTATACCTTTAGGACGAACCGGTTCACAATCATCAGATGTTGATGTATCATTATTTCCCTCTGATGAGTATGCTCTAGAACTACTTAATTTAGTTCTTTTAGAACTTGCACTAGTTGCAGGTTTTCTCCATTTGGGATGTCTACGTAGCTCACACCAATGACCCTCAAAGTTAGACTTCTTCTTGTAATATTTTAAATGAAGTGCATTAGCTTCTTCAATTCTGTTTTCCAAGTTTGAACCGCTTCCGATATTTCGCTGAGCCTCATCGTAACACGATCCAAATTTCTGAGCACCTTCATTTATTCGTTGCCACCTTTTTTTATTACCATAACTCCTCTCTTAATGACACTAGTATTATATTCTTCACAATACTGATGAATTCGGTCCCAAAATGCTTCAGCTTTTTGATCAGTACCGATTAGTGGATCAATTGACACACTCAACCATGCACTGATTAAGAGTTTATGCTCAACCAAATTCCACTGATCAATAATTTCTCGTACCTCTTCGGTTCCTCTCATTCATCATTTAGATCAATAATAATTTTTTGAACAAAGGCCAGGACTTGAGTTTCGGGAGAATTTTGAAAATTGATAGGTGTTTGTTGGGTTTCAAATTATGAATTTAAAAATGGAGGAAATAGAAACAGATATGGAGAATTTTGAGGATATGAAAATGGAAATTGAGAATTTTGAGAATGTGAAAATTGGTATTGAGAATTTAGATTTTGAAAATTAAAGGTTAAATTTTGTGGGTTCGGAAAATAAGGATTCAGATATGGATATGGAAATTGAGGGTTTGGATTTTGAGGACTTGAATTTTGATTTGAAGATGGGGTGTTATTTAGATTCATCTTATGCTAATATTTTTTTGAGAAGTAAGGAGTGTGAATAATAGGGGTTTGAGAATTTTATTTATAAGAGAGAAATATTACTATTTAAAGTAAACGTTACAAATTAATATTATCTTTTAACAGTAAAGAAAGCATGCAGAGATATGCAGCAAGAGAAAAGATAATAATAAAAAAATAAAAAGCAACAGAAGTGGTCCGGTCTGGGGTGGTGGGACGAGACTGCTTTTTTTAAATCACCCCAATGTAGTGGGCTTTGCTTTTATCTGTCCATGCCATATTGCGCGTCCCAATACCCTAAATGGGTATGCGCTGCATGTGCTTTAAGGGACATTGGAGGGGTTGAGCATCTCCAATGCTCCAAGACCACTTCCCAGTTTTAATGGGCTCCATTTATGCCAATTCACCAAAAAATGGTAATGGCCAACTTTATACAATGCAAGAGACCATTTACTAGCATATAAAATAATAAAAACAAATAAAAAAGTAAGTCACCGAGGGAGCAAAGTAATTTAACTATATTAAAATATAAGTAAGAAATGAAATGGGCAGTGGCTACCGCAGCGGGCTTGTCCAATTTGGTCAGAACTCATTCAATGCAATTTTTGTAAAAAATGGATGGTCAAGTCATTTTGGGAGTCCCGAGGCATGTAACTGGACTCCGGTTGGGGCTGCTCTAAGAACATCTCCAGCGCTCCGAACTACTTATCCTGATTTCTTACCCCATGTTCAGTCCATATAAGCAAAAAATGGCCAGGAATAAAAGGCGGCCAATTTGATCCACCCGGGCTGCCCAACTTTTCTATATTTTAATATTACTTCTTCATATTTTAGTACAGTTTTAAGACACAAAAGAATATAAAGAATCAAAGATAATGTTAAATAATTTTATTGAAAGGCGTGCATTGTAGTTGGCCTGTGGCCGCCAAAGTGACCACCTGCCCAGTTTTTTAATTATCTCTAATGTAAAAAGGTAGCCCAAGGTCAAGTTGCACTGTCCGAGGCGGGAGTTGGGCGCCGAAAAAAACCGCGCTACAGATGCTCTAAGGGGACTCTGATGCTGAAGTAAGTAGGGACTGCAGGATATCCAAATGAATAAAAAATAAAGGCAAGTAAATTAGATGTAAGAAAAGTTAGGGGCTGATTGTTGTAATTGGTTCCATAACTATAACATAGAAATAACTTTGTAAAATCAGCACTCCAATGTATAACTATAATTAGTTCTAATTTATAATTATAATTAGTTCTGTAAATTCATAAGTGGATAGCTGCTCCTATATTTAGGACTAAAGATACTCCCTCTATCCCAAATTAATGGTCATAACTTTTGCACATAATTTAAGCTGATTTGACAACATATCTCCGTTAATTATTTTTAAATTTTCTATTTTTTGTGAATAAAAGGTTAAGATTCAAATTTTTTCACAAAAAAATAAAAAAAAAATTAACGTATAACTTTTTCAACTTCAATTGGATGGCTTGAACTTCCGTAAGAGATTATTGGCAAATGAATTGTTGTAATTGTAGATTCAATTTCAGCCTCTTTCATTATAAACAACAAGTTTTCAGCTTTGAAATGGCTTCTAGAATTTTTTTATGTTTTCATCATTATATGATTAAAAGAACGTTCAAGATTTATCATCTTGATTGTAACATTTTAAAAAGTTTCTCAAGTTGCTCTAGCATTTGTAGCTTACAAAATACAGAGAGTAGGCTTTTGTAGGTGTTTAACTTAGGATCAAGGCCTAGCAATTAGGGTTGAACAAAAACCTGATCAACCCAAAAAACTGACCCAACCAACCCCTGTTTTGGGCCGACCAACCCGAATCATTCGAAATCGAAGTATTAATGGGTTCATTTTTTTAAATCCCGAATATGTTGGATTGGGTCAAGGTTTAACAAATTTAAACCCTTACCCAATACAACCCACCCCATTATATAATTGAGTTACATTCTCATTATATGTTTAGTCCATTAATTATTTAGTTCAATCCAAGTCCATTACTTGTTAGCTCATCTCAACATATATTTTAATTTAGTCCATCCTCCTATGACAATTGTTAGGAATATGTTGTGTACTTGATAATAACTTGAACAAAACACTCAGTAGATTTTATTTAAGTGATTTTGTAGCTTTCAATGGATGATCATTTCAACATCCGTTGAAAGAGTAGCTTATGTAATAATAAGTTTAGTAGCACATTCTTGATTATTATAATGACTTAGTGAACTAGATGTTACAGAATGTTTAAGTCATGTTGACTACTAGCTTGATATGCAAGATAGGTTGGTTAATTATAAATATTAGATGCCTTGTAATCTTGTATAAATAAAATGGAGTTAACTGCCAAGAAAACAGTCTCAACGGATGATTCACAAAGTTTCAACGGATGCTCAACTAAGCTTCAAAGGATGATTCACATAGTCTCAACGGATTATCAACCTGAGTTTCAATGGATGATCAATCTGAGTTTCAACGGATGATTCAATGAGGCTTCGACGAATGTTCAAATTCAAAAGAGCAGTTGATAGTGACCTGACAGTCACATCCTTTAGCAAACTTGTTATTTTCTTATTTCTGTTGGAGAAAGAGAATCCATTAAATCACTACCAAGAAAGGTGAATGACCCATCTTTATAAAAAAATTCTAACTTTCCTAAGAGATACAACCCAAACTCTGACTATTTCCTCAGCAAGTTGTTGAAAATGATCTTCATCTGAGATGCACCAATTTAAAGGTAGAAAGTCAGATTGCTTGAAACAGTTCCAGATGGCCCTTTCAGTGACTTCTCCTTTCTTTGTAAGCTTGGATTTCTTAGGCTTTCTCCCAACATATTTGAGATTGACTTTTAGTGAAGGCTTGGCTAAAGGTAAGGTTGTGATTTTCTTGAGACTTGTTTGGCTTATGATGATTGGAATTTTTAGGAAGGAGTTGGCTGTTTGTTTGTACAAAATTTTTGGCTTAGAGGTTGAGAGTGGTTTGTTGATTGAGGTTATTGATACAGAAGTTTTGGTTAGAGGTTGAGTTAGAGCTGTTTGGATTTTTAGGGTTTGCTGTGGTTCTGAACTATCATGAGTCGTTTTGTTTCTCCTTTCACTTCCTCTTTTCTTCTCATCATTCTTCTTATTTTCCTGCTTTTTTTCCTTGCTACTAGTTGCCTTGGAGGATTGACTTGGATTTGAGCCCGAAGGTTTTTGATCATCATTCTGCTCATCATCATCCTCATCTTTCCTTAGATTGTACTTAGTAGTTGGCAACATGTTGTCATAGTCTACAAGGTATCTTTCGAAGATCTTTATCATCTCCACATCCTCATGCTTCTTGCTCTTCTTGATCTTTAAATCAGACTGTAAAGTCATGAACAGCCTTAAGTTTGATCTGACACAATGTTTGGGAATATAGAGATGCTTGGCATGCTTGGTTGAAGGGCATACATAAACAATTCACTTGTCTGGAGATAGATAGGCTTCTGGAAAAGCTGCTATTTGTGCCTTTTAAGCTCATGTAGAAGTTGAGTGTCTTCAGGAATTCATTGGTGTACTTTGTCAATCATAACGTCCAATTCAGATGCTCTCAATGTTTGAAGATTTCCCAAATTAACCTGAAGACACTGTCCACCCCACCATCATCTATGTTCATCACAATTCTTTTCTCTAGGAATTGTCAATCTTTATCACCACTGCTCTTACAAAATTGATGTTCTTGCCTAAATCTTTCTTGCAACTCATATAATTGTGTTAAAGAGACACTCTTAGTGCTGCAAGAAGGTCATTGAATTCCTGAACTTGATTAGGTCCTTCTGCAACCCTTAGTAGTCTTTCTTTTCCAACATCAACTTGAGTATTTTAGCTTTGTCCCACCTGAACAAGCTTGTGAGATTGTGTCTTAGCATCCCTGGATTGTGAAATCCTAGCCTCATTCTCCCCCTTAGTCTTGGAAACAAGCATGAGCAGGGGAGTTGGAAGTTCTGGCCTAATTTATTCAGGTAAGGCAGACAGTGAAATGTTGAGCTTTTCCATGATGGCTCCCAAAGCAACAAAATTCTGCATTCGAAGATGCTTATGAGAGTCCACCAGGGCCTGGATGTCAGTTTGTTGACTTTTGACTAGATAAGTCAAGGCTTGAACTTGTACAGTGAGAGAAGTATTGGAGTCTTGCAGTGCTGAGACTTGGCTTTGCAGATTGGTGGAAGTTGAGCCTGGCTTATAAGAGCTAGTAGATGTGCCAAAGGTTTCTTCTAAAGCCTGTTTGATGCCTTCCATAAGCAAGACTGAAGGCTCATGTCTGCTCTGGTGAAGTTGGTCCAGCTTGACCTTAGAGTCATTTGCTGCTGGACAACTGTATGGAGAGAGATAAAGGATTGTTTAAGATTTTTGACTTCTCTTTCAATAGAAGCAAGATCCATCCTTGACATTTGCTCATCAAAGTGCTTGAATTTGGAAGTGATCTTTACTTGAGATGGTAAAATCTCATCCATCTTCTCATTTACCAACTTCCTAATTTTATCTTCATGACCAGTTAGCTTGACTTCAAGAGCTTTACCAAAAAGAAGAAATGCTTTGAGCTGAGCTTTGTACACTTCTGTAATTGCATCATATACATCTTGTGGAGTCAAGGCCTTTGCATTACTTCCCAGAATAGTGATGTATTCTTCCCTAAATCTGGCCAAGACTTGGTCCAACTTCAATACAAAGTTCTGAGAGAGTCATGCATCCACATTTCCATCTTGTTCTGCATCATTGACAATTTTCTCTTTTTGCTTCTCAACTTCTTCATTGTATGCAAGCATGATAGCTTGATAATCTTTATTGCTCATGTTTGAAGTCAGTAGATGGTGTGAAATGTTTGCCAGTCCAGAATTCTGCTCAACTAGTAGATCATCTACAAATGTGGGTTGAGAGCTAGATTCTTGTAGCCAGTGAGAGAGAAGTTTTGGTTGTTGAAGTTGTAAAATTGAGGGTTCAGAAATACCTGTGATTGCAGTCACAGTTTTACTCACAGATTGATCTGTGGTTATGGCTAGTTGTTCCACACTAGTTATGGGAACCTCCAATTAAATTGAAGGGGATTTGACTGGGTTACTTCCATGTGCACCAGTCTCAAACCCTTGTGTATCTTACACCACACTATCACCTGAATGTGCTATTTTTGCCTCCCCTATGACAGGATCACTGGAAATTGTACTCCTAGCATCAACTTCCAAGGCAATTTCTGCTAGAGTTTTGAGGGGAGTTGTCCCTTCATGAGGAACCTCCACTTGAATTGAAGAGGATTTAAATAGCTCCCCCTCAGGAGTACTACCCTCAAACCTTATAGTCTGTGAAGACTGATTTGCACATGAAGGTGCATTTAGAGTTTTCATGGGGTCTTCAGTAAAAACTGATAAATCCCCCATATTTTTTATGGTGTCATCAAGGTCTACCCCAACTAGTAGCCTCTCACCATATAAAATAGTGTCTGGGTCATGAGCAAGGTTTCTTGAACCAAGTCACTCGATTTTTCTTGCACTTAAAAATTAGATTCAAGTGCAGTTGGAAGAGAAGAAATTTTAGAGATTAAGGAGTGTTGCTCAGATGTGAGTATTGGCAGCTCCCCCTGAATGGATGAGGGAGCTTCAAAAGATGTGCCCTCATTGTGTGTGCCATCCTTATTCCTCCTACCATACATTTGAATTGCTTTAAGTGCAGGCTGTGCAGACTCTGTACAAGGTGCATTGGGGTGAATGCTCTTTTCAATACACACACCCTATTGAGAGGATACATCTAGAGTCTGTTTAGTCCCCATTTTTACAATTGCACCCTGTTGGGAGGGTAAAGAGGTGTCCTGAATGTTCAGCTCAGATTTCTTACTCTTCTTTGGTCTTTTGACCAAGGGTGACTCAGCTTCAATTTGGTTCTCACCACTCTCTTGCAAAACTGTCATGGTTACCCCATTTCTCTTCTTTGAGAGAATGAGGTGGTTGGTTTCCTAGCTTCTACAGGTTTTGAAGGAACATGCTCAACATGGGTAGGTTCCTGTGGGTGTGTCTGTGTTTGTGCTTCCAGAGGCTCAGGAACCATTGTTGCACTAGGTTGATTTCCACTACTTCTCATGTCTGGCATAGAATAAGGGTAAGTCTTAAATCTTTCAATCATGAAAGGTGTTAACTTAAGACTTACTGGAACCTTATTCTTAGTAAGAAGTGATCCAAATAAAATTTTGGATACTTGCTTACAATTGCCAATTAGTGTTCTGTTTACACCTTCTAGCATATGTATGTCATTAACTTTATAATTTAAAGTTGACATAATAAATCTAGGAAGAAATATCTCCTTACCTCTTGACTCCAATGACATTATGAGTCTGGTGCTCAGCTCCTCCATTATGTAGTGACCTGCATTAATGTGTTTGTTGAGGGCCATTGAGTAGACTAGCTTTTGGACAACACTTGAAATGTTGTCAAATCCTGAATTTCTGCAAGTGAATGCGCTTATCACAGAATTAAACAGGAATGACCATTCCCTCCTCAGATACTTCTTGTTCATGCTGACCAGATTGATCCTCTCAGAATAATTGATGAATTCCATGAACTCATACAGCTCATCCTGAGTTGGAGCATCCACCAGCTTGTCAGTAGGAATGCCCAAAGCCTTATTGACATTATCCTCAAGAATCTCCACTTGTTGTCCCTTAATTGTGCAGTTTATCACTATGGTTGCAGCTTGATTCTCATTCACGACTGTCCTTATTGTTGTTGTGTTCCAGAAATCCCCTAACACATCCAAATACAACACATGATTAGCGGTAAGAGCACCTACAAAGTAGGTCTCAAAAAGGAACTTGGCAAAGCACTAAAAAGCTTCAGGTGCTTGGTTTGCATCAATAAATGCAAGAAAGTTGGTATCCTTGAGGATAAAGGGTACAAGATTATTGGCTTCCATTGATATGAGTATGAAGTTTAGTGGGTAAAAGAGATTTATGATAAAAGAGGAAAAATGAGAGAGAAATCGGTTTTGGATTGAAATCTAGGACACTTGAGATCTCGAAAGTTGTAAGTATGTATATGTATCGAGATGTCTGGGTATTTATAGTAAAAGCAAATGACTTGTCGAGAACTCAAAAATAGATGTTTGGAATTAGAAAAATAAATATGCAGAGATTTCTGAAATATTTATAATTCATAATTCACTTAATTTCCAATTAAATCAAATTAATTTTGATTTACTAGAAATTAATCTGCTGCAAAATATTAGCTGAGTTCTTGTCTTAGGATGAAGAATTAAGCATTCCAATTTCACCTACAAGTCTAGTGAAAGTTGCTTCATCCAAAAGTTTAGTAAAAATGTCAGCTAATTGTTTTTCTGTTGGAACAAAAATGAGCTCAATGGTACCATTTGTAGCATGTTCTCTAATAAAAAATGGTACCTTATATCAATGTGCTTTGTTCTAGAATGGTTAACTGGATTAGCCACTGTAGAAATGGCACTAGTATTGTCATACATGATATAAATTTTGTGTAACACTAAGCCATAATCCATTAGCTGATTTCTAATCCAAAGCACTTGAGCACAACAACTTCCTGTAGCTATGTATTCAGCCTCAGCTGTAGAATTTGATACCTATTGTTGTTTATTGCTATACCAGGATACAAGTCTTTGTCCAAGAAATTGACATCTTCCACTAATACTCCTTCTATCAACCCTGCATCCAGCAAAATCTGCATTTATGTAACCAACAACTTCAAAGCAGTTCCCTTAGGATACCATAATCCTAAGTTTGGAGTCCCCTTCAAATATCTGAAAATCCTCTTCACAGCCATCAAATGTGATTCTTTTGGATTGGCTTGAAATCTTGCACATAAACATGTTGCAAACATGATGTCTGGTCTACTTGCAGTTAAGTAAAGCAGTGATCCAATCATTCCTCTATAGCTTGAAATGTCTACACTCTTGCCTTTTCTATCTTCATCTAACTTTATTGCTGTAGACATAGGTGTAGAAGTAGGTGAACAATCAACCATACCAAACTTTTTCAATAAATTCTTGACATACTTAGTTTGGCTGATGAAGATCCCATCACTTTTTTGTCTGAATTGTAGTCCAAGAAAGTAACTTAATTCCCCCATCATACTTATTTCATATTCACTCTGCATAAGCTTAGAAAATCTTTGGCAAAGCTTTTCATTTATAGAACCAAAGATGATATCATCCACATAGATATGAACTAGGATCATATCTTCCCCATGTTTCTTGTAGAAGAGAGTCTTATCTATAGTACCTCTAGTAAATCCATGCTTCAATAGGAATTCTGACAATATATCATACCAAGCTCTAGGTGCCTGCTTTATTCCATATAGAGCCTTGAGTAACTTGTACACAAAATTTGGAAATTATGGATCTTCAAAGCCAGGTGACTGTTGCACATAAACTTCTTCTTCTAGCTCACCATTCAGGAAGGCACTCTTGAAATCCATTTAATACACTTAAAATTTGAATGTGCAGTAAATGCTAGGAAAATCCTTATTGCTTCAAGTCTTACAACTGGAGCAAAAGTTCCATCATAATCAATTCCTTCTTCTTGTGAGTAGCCTTTTACAACCAATCTTACTTTGTTTTTGGTAACTACACCATTTTCATCCATCTTGTTCCTGAACACCCATTTTGTTCCAATAATGCTTCTATTCTTTGGTGCAAGAACTAACTTCCAAACTTTGTTCCTTTCAAACTGATTAAGCTCCTCTTGCATAGCAGATATCCAATCAGGATCCATTAGAGCTTCTTCAGTTTTCTTGGGTTCTATCTGAGATAGAAAGCATGCATGTAGGCATTCATTTGCAGTTGCACTTCTAGTCCTCACACCAGCAGTAGGATCACCAATAATTGCTTCTCTAGTTTGACTTCTATCCTACTTCCTTGTATGAGTTTGTTGACTTGCGCCTTCATCATTCTCTTCATTATTGGTATGACTGCTAGATCCTTCTTCTCTTTCTCCCCATGAGTTTGTGCTATCAAATTCAGGTGTTTGAGATGACCTTCCATTCTCATGATTTTCTTGTTCAGTAATCTCTTCATTCAAAATCTGTTGTGCATTGACTTCATCTTCACCATCAGAATCACTATCAATGTTGAGGTTTACAAATGCAAGGGCTTCAGCTTCATTTTCATCAAGGCATTCCAAGCCTGGACACTTGTCATCATCAAAAGTCATATCTGTGCTTTCCATAACCTTCTTTTGATTTATCATATAGACCTTGTAGGCAGTTCTTTCCAGTGAATATCCCAGAAAAATTGTTTTAAAAACTTTTGATTCAAATTTTCCCACATATTCAGAGTTGTCTTTCAAAATGTAACACTTGCTCCCAAACACATGAAGATGCTTTACAATAGGCTTTCTCTTAGACATAATTGAGTAAAGTGATTTTCCATGTGCCTTGTTAATGAGGTATCTGTTCTGAGTGTAACATGCAGTGTTAACAGCCTCTTCCCAGAAACTTGTTGGCAACTTGGCATCTTGCAGCATTGTTCTAGCAGCTTCAACTAATGTTCTATTCTTTCTTTCAACTACTCCATTTTCTTGAGGTGTTCTAGCAGCTGAGAATTCTTGAATAATGCCCTTACTTTTGTCAGTTAATCTTCACCATTGATCTTGCACATCCTTCAGGCTGCTTTTTGTAGACTTGTCAATCCAGCTGTTTAGATTGTTTGTTGATTGTAGATCTTGGATATTGAACTGGTCTGTAATATTGTACTTTAAGATTTTACCTCGAGATCTCCATTTGGTCTATAGAGAAATTGACATCTCGATAAGTATATGAGCTTATCGAGATCTCTAATACTCCATAGTTAATTTGACTTGTAGAGGTCTCTGAGTTCTCTATAAGAGAATTTGGCTTGGCGAGATCTCTAGTCTTCATTTCTTCACTTTGATTTATCGACATCTCTGAGTTCTCTAGGGCTTATTGACTTATCGATATCTCAGACTTCTCCAGTCAAATTTAACTTATCGATAACTCAGAGTTCTCTAGTAAATTTTGGCTTATATCTCTGAGTTCTCTAGCGGAATTTGACTTATCGATAACTCAGAGTTCTCTAATGAATGTTAACTTGTTGATAACTCTGAGTACTCTAGTAAAGAAATGACTTGTCAATATCTCCAATCTTCATGTCTTCAATTTGGCTTGTCGATATCTCTGTGACTTCTCTAGTAGCTTTCCTGACTTCTCGATAAGTCATTTGGAGTTCTCGAGTGACTTCTCTATAACACTAAATCTGTGACTTGTAGAGATCTTTGACTTAAGAATATTTTTATCCAAACAGATTTATTCAACTCCAAACTTCTTCAAAATTCTTCTGAGGCATGATCTTCTTGATCTTCTTCCAGATAGAATCCTTAGGCTTGATACTATTTAAACAAAAAGACTCCAGTCTGCTCCTTTTTCATTTTTACAGACTTTAGAAGTTACAAGTACAAATGCAAACTAAGATTACAATACAACTTACTTAGGGTTGTCAATTTGGCTTAGTCTTGTTAAAGTACAGGCATGTCTTGCACAACAAACATATATTATGCTAGATTCTATATGTTACTGGCTAACTTTGTTTCTGAAGATCTTATCATTGAGAACCCAACCAACAATCTTGATTGTTGGGTTCAAGAAAGAAGGGTTATTGCTGACTTGAACAGGGCAAACTACCTCAATAAGGTTCTTCTTGTTTACATGCCGATCATGGAAATGCCTCAGGTAAGTGAGGTAAATGTTTCTGTTTCTGTCCCTACTATTTCTCAACCACCTATATCTTTACAATTATCTGTGGCTATGACACCTGTGGCAGTGACCAAACAGGTGCCTACCTAAGCCACACAACCAAAAATTTCAAAATCCAAGTCAAAGAAAGCCCCCTCTAGTTTGTCTCAAAAGAAGCTAGTTATAACATCCACTAAAAACCAAGAGGGGAGTGTAAAGGGAAGTAAGTCTGGTGAGGGACAGGGTGAACATAAAAGAAGCCCAAGACTGAAATTGGTCAAGTCAAAAAGGATATTACTGCAAGATTGGAGGCTAAATTTCCTAACACAATAATGCTAGATATCAACAGACAGCTTAGGAAAAACTCTGATCTAGTCAAAAAGGTGGACTCTTTGGACACTAGGATCACGACCCTGGAAACCTCAATCAATGAAATACACCTCCATCAAGCTCAACAAACACTGCTTCTACAAAAGTTGGTGGCTGCACAAATCTCTACCTCCACTCAACTGGATGCTAACAAAAAGGGGGAGAAAGACTCTATTATTCCAGTTAGCTAGGAGGAGTCAACAAGTGAGGGGGAAAAGTGCTCAACATACAAGTTAGCAAGGTAATTGTTGTTGTGTATATGTTGTGTGCTTGATGATTTCATGAACAAAACACCTTAGTAGATTTTACTTAGTGAAATAATGTAGCTCTCGACATATAAGATTTATAGTCCCGACGGATGACTCATTATAGTCCGGACGGATGTTGACTTATTATCCACCGAGTGAGTAGCTTATGTAACAATAAGTCTGTAGCACATTTCTGCATTCACCATTGTATAGATTCTGTAAGTAGTATTCAAGTCATGTTGACTTTAACTAGATATGCAGAATAGGTTGATTAATTGTACATAGATGATGTCTTGTAATTCTGCGTAAATGAAATGAAGTCAAGTGCCAGTTTGCTACCCGACGGATAACCTACAATGAAGTTGACGATGATGAATGATCAAATAGATAACCCGACGGATGATCAATAACTCAACAGATGATCATGAACCCGACGGATAAAGAATTCAAATATCTGTTGACAGTGACAACACAGTCACATGCGTCGAGTGGATGCAAATGGAATGTGTTGTGAATATGTTGTGTACTTGATGATCACTTAAACAAAACATCTAAGTAGATTTTACTTAGTGAAATAATGTAGCACTCAACGGATAAGAATTATAGTCCCGACGGATAGCTCATTATAGTCCCGACGGATGATTAACTTATTATCCATCGAGTGAGTAGCTTATGTAATAATAAGTTTGTAGCACAGTGATGTATGCACCTTTGTATAGAATCTGTAGTAGCATATAAGTCATGTTGACTTTAACTAGATATGCAGAATAGGTTGATTAATTGTACATAAGTAATGTCTCGTAATTCTGTATAACTGAAATGAAGTCAAGTGCCAAAATAGCTACCGACGGATGATTAACAAAGCCTTCGACGGATAATCAAATGACTATCAACGGATGTTTAACATAGCAATCGACGGATGATCAATTAAGTCATCGACGAATGATCTGAAAGTCGACGGATGATCATATCAAGAATTCAAACATCAGTTGAACAGTGAAGGCTGACACACAGCCGTCGAGTTGTATACAAACACATTGTGGAAGCCCATTAACTGGGTAATAGAGGACGAAAAGCAACAAAGATTAAGACTGTTAGATTTTATATTTGTTCAGTCTTTTTGACTTTGTAATCTTGGTATTATATAAACCAAGAGAGTAGCAAATATAAAAATAATTGAGATAGCTGAGAAACACAAAAACAGAGAAATCTTTGTAAGCATAATCTTTAGCATTTCCTGTATTCTCAGCAGTTCCATTTGTAAGCAGCTGTGAGCATTTCTGCACACAGAGTCCTCTCGATATATTATATATATCTCTAGTGGAATTGTTTAAATCCACCAGAAAGTTTTTAAAGACTCTTGTTTTTAATTATTTATGTTTTGATTCATTTAAGTTTACATTCCGCATTGTGCTAATCAAAACAAATATATCTATAATCGAGTTGAACATTTTTATTTCAAGAAAAAGGTTCAAGAATTCCATTCAACCCCCCTTCTGTAATTCTTTCTATATTGTTATGGGACTAACAATTGGTATCAGAGCAAGCTCTTAATCTACAAAGAGTTTAAAGATCAAAACAATTCAGGAAGATGAATAAGAAAGATATTAGAGTCAAGATTCCTTTTCTTGATAAAGATAATTACCATCATTGGAAGGTAAAGATGCATCTTCACATGCTCTCTCAAGATGAGGCCTATGTGGACTGCATAGAAAGAGGCCATCATGTTCCAATGAGAGCTGTAACAGGAAATGAGCCATCTGTTCCAAAGCCAAGGCATGAATGGTCTGATCCTGACATTGAACAAGTCAGGAAAGATAAAAAGGCCATGAACATTCTGTTCAATGGTGTTGATGCAGACATGTTTAATAACATCATCAACTGCAAGACTGCCAAGGAAGTTTTGGACACAATACAGATAATTTGTGATGGTACTGAGCAAGTAAGAGAAAATAAAATGCAGCTCCTGATTCAGCAATATGAGCATTTTTACAATGAAGGAAGTGAGTCACTCACTGACATTTTTAGTAGATTCCAAAAACTACTAAATGCTCTTAAGTTGCATGGAAGAGTCTATCAGACTAAAGACTCCAATCTGAAATTTCTCAGATCTCTTCCAAAGGAATGGAAACCAATGACAGTCTCATTGAGAAACTCACAAGATTATAAGGAGTTTACTTTAGAGAGACTGTATGGCATTCTGAAAACCTATGAGCTTGAGATAGAGCAGGATGAAAGAATGGAGAGAGGAAAGAAGAAAGGAGGATCTATTGCACTAGTTGCTGATCTGGAAAAGGAGAAATAAGTGAAGATGGAAGCTGTGGAATCAACTTCAAAGGTCCGTGAAAGCAAGGGTAAGGGGCTAGCTGCAGAAAGTGAAGATTCATTGAGCCAAGATGACATGGAGGACATTGATGAGCACCTAGCATTCCTTTCAAGAAGATTTGCCTAGCTCAAGTTCAAAAAGAACTTTGGAGCAGCCAAGCCAAATAGAAACATGGTGGATAAGTCAAAATTCAAATGTTTCAAATGTAGCTTGGCAGGGCATTTTGCAAATGAGTGTAGAAAGTCAGATTCCAGTAAGAAAAGGTTTGAGTCTGTAGATTACAAGCAAAAATACTTTGATCTACTCAAACAAAAGGAGAGGGCTTTTATTACACAAGAGAATGACTGGGCAGCTGATGGTTTGGATGAAGATGAAGATGTCAGCTATATCAATCTAGCCCTTATGGCCAAGTCTGATGAAACAGAGACAAGTTCCTCAAGCAATCAGGTAATCACTACAAACCTTGCACATTTATCTAAAGCTGAGTGTAATGATGCATTAAATGACATGTCTACAGAATTGTATCATTTGCGTGTTACACTTAAGTCTCTCACTAAAGAAAATGCTAAAATCAAAGAAAACAACTTGTTTTTAAGTGAGAGGAATAATGTGCTTGAGTCTCAATATGTTGAGTTTGAGAAATTAAAAATTGAGTGTAAGATTGCCAAGGAGGAATTAACTGAGTCCTTGAAAAAGGAAGAAATTTTAAAGAAGCAGTTCAGTCGTGAACAAGAGGTGATTAAAGCATGGAAAACATCCAGAGATGTTCATGCTCAAATTACCAAGGTTCAAGGAATTGAGTCTTTTTGTGATGAAGCCTGGAAAAAGAATAAGGAGAAACTATAACCTATTTTGGTAGATGGGTTGCTGACAGATGTAGACTCGACGGATGATGAGGACTATCCGTCGGATAACAAAAAGTGTTATCCGTCGAATGATAAAAATCTTCATCCGTCGGCTGTAAGCAAACCCATTAGCAAAGCCAAATTAGTCAAGCTTAATGAAAAGTATGGGTCTGTTTCCAAGAACTTTGTTTCAGGAGAGTCAAGTCAAGCTAAGAAAGAGAAAAAGGCTAATGTTGGTCACATGACTGTCAAATAGTTAAGTGACAGACTTGAGAAGATAGAGGTCAAAACAGAGACTAAAAAGAAAAACAATAGGAATGTTAAAGTAGGGATTAACAAACACAATAACTACACACCTGATAAATATGCCCCCAGAAAAATCTGTGTCAAGTGTGGTAGTGTAAATCATTTGTCTGTTAATTGCAAATCTGCCATGCCTACTCCCATGTCTGTTCAGCCTCAATTTTCTAACATGAATGCCATGCCTGTTAATGCTATGCCTACACAGAATATGAATGCACAGTTTGCTAATATGCCATTTGCACCTAATCCATACTATGCTGCATACAATATGCCTCAAATGCCATTTAGCATGCCTTACTGGAATAACATGTTTACACCAAGCATGCCATTTCCTGTTAGCCATAACATGCATGATAATTCTGTTGTATTTAGTGGTTTCAAAGGTACAACCCAATTGACTAAGGAAGAATCTGAAATTCCTAAGTCAAATGAGATAAGACCTAAGAAACAGAAGAAGAAAGCTAACAAGGCAGGACCCAAGGAAACTTGGGTACCAAAATCAACTTGATTTGATTTTGATGTGTGCAGGGAAATAGAAAGAATCTTTGGTACTTGGATAGTGGCTGTTCAAGACACATGACTGGTGATTCTACCCTGCTCACAGAGTTTAAGGAGAGAGCTGGCCCAAATATTACTTTTGGAGATGACAGCAAAGGTTATACTGTGGGATATGGCTTGATTTCAAAGGACAATGTCAT
This sequence comes from Apium graveolens, assembly GCF_009905375.1. Taxonomy (NCBI): domain Eukaryota; kingdom Viridiplantae; phylum Streptophyta; class Magnoliopsida; order Apiales; family Apiaceae; genus Apium; species Apium graveolens. Next base: position 28,229,848 of record NC_133655.1, on the reverse strand, counting down.
CATTGAAGAGGTTGCCTTAGTGGATGGTCTCAAACACAATCTGTTGATTATCAGCCAGCTTTGTGATAAAGGCAACTCAGTAACCTTCAACAAAGAAGCCTGTGTTGTGACTAACAATCAAAACAACAAAGTGGTTCTCACTGGTGTGAGAAGAGGAAATGTGTACCTAGCTGACTTCAACTCAACCAAAGCAGAATCTGTAACTTGTCTTCTCAGCAAAGCAAGTCAAGATGAAAGTTGGCTATGGCACAAGAAGCTATCCCATTTAAACTTCAAGACCATGAATGAGCTGGTAAGGAAAGAGCTAGTTAGAGGCATTCCTCTAGTGGAGTTTACAAAGGATGGACTGTATGATGCCTGCCAAAAAGGGAAGCAGATCAAAACATCATTCAGGAAGAAACTTAATTCAGCAATTGAAGAGCCTCTGCAACTGCTTCACATGGATTTGTTTGGACCAGTCAATGTATTGTCAATTTCAAAGAAAAGATTTTACCTAGTAATTGTAGATGATTTCTCAAAGTTCTCTTGGACATATTTCCTAAAGTCTAAAGATGAGACTAGTGAAATCATCATCAATCACATAAGGCAAGTTAACAATCATCCTGATTTCAAAGTAAGAAGAATCAGGAGTGACAATGGAACTGAGTTCAGAAACCATGTCATAAGAGCATTTTGTGAAGAAAATAAGATCTTGCATGAGTTTTCAGCAGCAAGGACTCCACAACAGAATGGAGTAGTGGAAAAAAAGAATAGATCTCTTATTGAAGCTGCAAGGACAATGCTTGAAGAATCAAAATTACCAACATATTTCTGGGCTGAAGCTGTAAACACTGCATGCTACACTCAGAACATCTCTCTGATTAATCAAGCAAGATGCATGACACCTTATCAATTGTTCAAGAACAAGAAGCCAACTCTAAACTTTCTTCATGTCTTTGCTGTAAATGCTATATTCTGAGAAATCAAACTGATCAAAATGGGAAGTTTGATGCTAAAGCAGATGAAGGAATTTTTGTTGGATATGCTGTTGGTAAAGCATATAGAGTCTACAATCTAAGAACCAACATTGTTGTGGAATCTATACATGTTGTGTTTGATGATAAAAAGATTGAAGGACTGAGAGATGGAGATTACCATGAGAGCCTCAAATTCGACAATGTTGAGATGGTCAGTGATGGAAGTGATGATGAAAGTGATTAAGAAACAGTATCTAAGGATAATGCAGACAAATCTACCACCAATAAAGCACAAAACTCAACATCCATCGAGTTGCAAAATGCTTCATCCGTCGGAAGGCAATCTGTGTTATCCGTTGGTAGACAACCTGCCTCATCCGTCGGTACTCAAGATTCACCATCCGTCGGGTTATCAAAAGGAGCAGGAAGTCAAGGCAGATCACCCATAGAAAGTACCCTTTTCTCAAATCAAAGATCCACAAACTCAGGGGGAGTTTCTAGCAATCATAACTCAATCACACATCAAGACAACATTGAGGTCTCTTCATCTAGAGCTAATCTACCTCAACCAAGGAAATGGACAAAAGATCATCCCTTTGAACTGATTATTGGTGATGTTTCTTCTAGAGTTCAAACCAGGAGAGCAACTCAAGAAGAATATCTATACAGCAGCTTTCTGTCAAAGGAAGAACTAAAGAAGGTAAAAGAAGCTTTGTTGGATCCTGATTGGATTTTAGCTATGCAGGAGGAGCTAAACCAATTTGAAAGGAATAAAGTCTGGAAGCTGGTACCCAAGCCTAAAGGAAAGAATCCAATAGGCAACAAATGGGTATTCAGAAACAAGATGGATAAAAATGGCATAGTAGTAAGGAACAAAGCCAGATTGGTTGCTAAGGGCTATTGCCAGCAAGTGGGAATAAATTTTGATGAAACTTTTGCTCCTGTTGCAAGACTTGAAGCCATTAGAATCTTCTTAGCCTATGCAGCCCATGCCAATTTCAAGGTCTATCAAATGGATGTCAAAAGTACCTTTCTGAATGGGGATTTGGAGGAAGAAGTGTATGTTAGTCAACCTCTTGGCTTTGAAGATCCAAATTTCCCAGAGTATGTCTATTATCTATTGAAAGCACTTTATGGACTGAAGCAAGCACCTAGAGCCTGGTATGACACTTTATCAAAGTTCCTTTTGGAAAATCACTTCACAAGAGGTACTGTAGATAAAACTTTATTGTTCAGAAATGTTAATGGCTTTAGCATACTTGTCCAAATTTATGTAGATGACATTATTTTTGGCTCTACAGATGAGAAACTTTGTAAAAAGTTTGCCAAACTAATGCAAAGTAAGTATGAAATGAGCATGATGGGAGAACTAACCTACTTTCTTGGTTTAGAAGTTAAACAAGTTAGTAATGGAATATTCATTAGTCAAACTAAATATATTTTTGATCTTTTAAAGAAGTTTGATCTAATGAATTGCACATCTGCAAAAACTCCCATGGCCACTGCCACTAAGCTTGAATTAAACACTACTGAAAAGTCTGTGGATATTTCAAGCTATAGAGGCATGGTTGGCTCACTTTTGTACTTAACAGCTAGTAGGCCAGATATAATGTTTGCTACATATTTATGTGCTAGATTTCAGGCTGATCCTAGAGAGTCTCACTTGATAGCTATTAAGAGAATTTTCAGATATCTCAAGGGAACACCAAAACTTGGCATTTGGTATCTTAGAGATTCTGGTTTTGATCTAACCGGTTATTCAGATGCAGACTATGCAGGTTGCAGAATTGACATAAAAAGCACAATAGGAACTTGTCAATTTCTAGGAAACAAGCTTGTGTCATGGTTCAGTAAAAAGCAAAATTCAGTTTCTACCTCTACAGCTGAAGCTGAATATATTGCTGCTGGCAGTTGCTGTGCACAGATTTTATGGATGAAAAATCAATTGCTAGACTATGGTTTGCAAGTTGAGAGGATCCCTATTTTCTGTGATAACACAAGTGCAATTGCCATCACTGAAAATCCAGTGCAACATTCAAGGACAAAGCACATAGACATCAAGTACCATTTCATAAGGGAACATGTAATGAATGGTACTGTAGAGTTACATTTTGTTCCAAGTAAGAAGCAACTTGCAGATATATTTACCAAGCCACTGGATGAATCCACCTTTTCTAGGTTGGTAAGTGAGTTAGGTATGCTTAATTACTCTTGAATCTATCTGAGTTATTTTGTAAGTTGATAAGTAGCCAGAAATTTAACTGATTTTTAGTCTTGAGTGAAATTTTGGCTAAGTCAAAATTTGCATCTCGACGGATGACCACTATCCATCGTGTTGAGTCATCCGTCGATATACAATGTGCAAATAAAAATCAATTATTTTTCTGGAATCTTTTAAAACTCGACGGATAACAGTTTATCCTTATTCGTCGAAGTGTCTAAATCTTAACCGTTAATTCCCTGAACATTATCCATCGAGTATACTTACAGTTTGTAAGCATTACACGACGGATAATGGGTGGAATTTTTACAGTTTATTTTTTTTAAATGGCTAATTTAGGCAATTTCTATTGGGTAATTTACTTTTCCTTATTATTTTCATCCGTTGTTTTTGAGGGAGTATAAAAGCTTAATTCATTCCAATTTTTTTCTTTTATCATTCTCAAATTCAACTGCTTTTATTTTATTCTCTCTCAAACAAATATCCTCTTTCTCTTCAAGCTTTCATTCTCTAACAATGGCACCTGTAGTAAAGATCATGTCTCAGACTGGGTTCATTTATGAGAAGAACAACTTCACTGCTTTGGTCAATAAGGGTATTCAACAATCAGAAGACTATCACAAGATGATGGACTTCATGAAGAACTGCAAGTTAAGTTATGCCATGCTTGAATCACCCACAGTTTACTGTGAAGTTGTTGAAGAGATGTGGACCACTGCAAACTACAACTCTACTGACAAAACCATCAATCTAACTATCAAAGGTAATGAGTTCTGTATCAATAGTGATGTGATAAAAGCATGTTTCAAAATTCCTGACGATAATGTAACTTCACCACACACTGACACTGATATTATCAATATGCTTAATTCCATGCATTATGCACTTCCTACTAATAAGCTAAGTGAAATTAGAAGATTAAGTCTTAGGAAGGAATGGAGTTTCATGTGTGATGTTGTGACTAAAGTTTTCTCTGGAAAAGTCAGTAATTTTGATTCTGTGAACATTTCCATGCTTAACATGCTATACATGCTAGTTACAGATAAATTTTACAATTTCAGTGACCTTGTCTTGTATGAGTTAGGTTTTAAACTAGGTGAGTTAGCCAAAAGGGGAAAGAATGTATATTATGCTAGATTTTTCATGATATTGGCTAACCATCTTTGTCAAGAGATTGTACTTGAGAACCCAAACAACAAATTAGCTTGTTGGGTTCAAGAGAGAAGAATCATTGCAGATTTGAACAGAGCCAACCATCATAGGGATGTGCCAATGTTCTACTTTCCTGTAATGCAAACACCTCAGGTAAGTGAGGTAAGTTCATCCATACCCTCAACTATTCCAATCTCCTCTTTTTCTTTGAGTTCAGGCATAGCTATGACAACTGTGACAATGACCAAACAGTTGCCTACCAAAGCTTCCAAAACAACTGTAATTTCCAAATCCAAATCAAAGAAAACCCCCTCTGGTATCTCTCAAAAGGTACCAGTTGAAAAATCTACCAAAGCCAAAGAGGGGAGTGTGAAGGAGGGTCAGATAGGTGAGGGAAGGGGTGAACATCAAAGAAACCCCAAGGATAAGGTTGGAGAGTTGAGTGAATCCCATGCTAGCCACACTGCAGTTTCCCAACAAACTGCAGTGCTTAAAAGGAACAAAAGCTCACTTCTAGCTGCATCCTCCCAAAAGGATGTGGCTATTGAACAAAGCTCTCATCCAAGAGCACAGACCAAAAGGGTTAGGGATACAAGCTCACCCCAAACTTACACTAGAAAGAAGAAATCCAAAATAACTGGGGATGCACAGGGCACACACACAGTGCAAACTGGTGCTAAAGACACAGTCCCTGTACCTTCTCAAATTCAGATTGATGTGGCTCCAATAAATGTGGAGTCACAACCAAAATCTCTTATAATAGAAGCCACTGAAACACCATACTCACCAACTAACTCACTGGAAGTGGATATGATAAACACTTTAATTCCTGATTCCCCTTTTTTAACTCTGTTGGGGAAGCCAAAATCTAGTGCAAGTGAGCATCATCTTTTAGATGATTTGTTGGCTCACTTGCCAATTCTTTCAGATACTATTGTGACATCTGTGCCTCAAATAACTTCAATCAACACAGAGTCAACAATAGTTTCTCTTCCCACCTCATTCACTTCTACTCTCTCGATGGATATTGCTCATCCGTCGAGTAGTGATTGTATCCCGACGGATAAGCTTAACAGCAGTTATCCGTCAGATAGCTTTACCACTCACCCGATATATATCACTTATCCGTCGAGTGTCTCTGCACAACTTCAAACTTCAATTATTTCAAGTGCAGAAGATTTAGTGATAATACAGTCAGTCTTAGGACTGAGAGATGAGAGTGCTTTGAGTGAGAGGCTGGGTTGCTCCCAGGCAAAAGGAGAGGAAAAGAGTGAATCTCAGCAATCCATTTCTTCAGGATTGGCAAAAGTGAGTGAGAGGAGTCCCACCTTAGTAGGTGAAGGTGAGGGTGTGAGGGTGGGGAGCCAGGGTGAGACCCTGATGGAACAAAAGAGAGATTATGAGAGAAAGGCAGGTACAGGAGAAATAAGAATTGATCCAGCCATTGCTAGTGAGTCAATGATTGTGGATGATGCTGAAAAGGAAAGACAATTTCAGCAACATTACAAAGCTGAAATTGATAACATTTCCTTGGATGCTGACACTTTTACTCATCCTGTGTCAGCCTATCAATTGTTGGCTGCTCAGGGCAATGTGGAGGCAGAGCAGACTTTGAATTTAGTGCACACCACAGAATCTCTTTAAAGAGATAAAACTGCTGTTAACAGGATGCCTTCTCAAGCTGGAGAGCCATCTGAAGAATTTGGAGTAAATTCTAATGATGATGACTCTGGTTCTTTGGATGGAAGCATGAACTTAGGGGGAGCTAAAGGCCCAAGTTCTGCTTTAAGTTTACCTGAATGGGCATGGGCAAAGGAATCTACACCAGGACAATTTGAGGTGTCTTTGGTCAAACAAGTAATGGCTATTTAACAGGCCCTTCAGGAAACTTCATATTGTGGTACCAAGGTTGTTCTTCAAGCTCACCTAGACTCCCTACATCTAATGAAGATCCAGCACTTAAGACAAAATCTCAGTGTGGAAGAATTGAAAAGAGATATAGCTGACTTGAAGACCTATAACTCTGAGAAGCTGGATTCAGTAATGCCATATGGTACCATGCAAGATCTACTACTAAGATTGAGGAGAGAATTAGACTCTGAAAAGAAGCTAGCCAAGCTGGAAAACAGAGTTCAAGTTATTGAAGATTCAGTGGCTATTCTTCTTCAAAATCAACAGACTCAGACAAATCTTCTCATGCAACTGACTAAAGCACAAGGCCTAACTCCTCAACTTAATGATAACAAAAAGGGGGAGAGAGAATCAAGTAAGGGGGAGAAAGGACCAACAGAGGGGGAGAAACTTCAAGTACAAATCAGCAAAGTAATTGTACCTTCAATTACTATCTCCAAGCCACCAGTTGCAGATGGTATAGATCTAATTAAAGCAGCAGCAACAAATTTGAAAGTTGCTGAAAAAGGAAAGTTGAGTTTGATCAATTGGGATAAGATTGATGAGGAGATACAGAAAAAGTTTGAACTAGTCAAGGAGCCAGTTAAGTCAGCCATCCATCACTCTCATGTCAAGCCAATCAGTGTGAATGAGATAAGCATGAACTATCTGGAGAAAGGACAATCTTCCTGCATCAAATCACAAAAGACTGAAATAATTCTCAAACCAAGGGCAAATTATCCAAAGTCATCTTTGAAGAATCCCTTGGACACTGTGTATTAGACACCCAAGCCTGATGAAAAGAAGCTTCTATCAAGATCCATTGTCTTCTATAAAGATCCATCTGATTCAGCCTCAAAAAGGAGAATTGCTAAGATATTCAGAAATGGAAAGGAAATTTGTGTGGTAGCTGGACATCCACAATTTGCTCAAGCAAAGAAAGAAGAAAAAGCAAGATTAAAGAAGGAAAAGAGGCAAGCTACTCTAGATGCAAAGAAATCTAAACAAAAGAAAGAGCGGATTATCATCTTGGCCAAGCTACAGGCTGTAAACTCTTCTCAACAAATTCCCTCTCAACCATCTGAAGCTGCTGAATCAAAGAAGAAGATTGAAGAACATAAAAAATCCCCAAGAAAGAAAGAATTGGCTAGAAGAACAAAAAGGAAACTGGATGTTGTTGACAAGGAATTGGAAGATCAATTTCCTAAGGAATCTACACCAGCTAAAACTCAAGCATCAAAGCCCTCTGTGGTATTTGAAGACATAAGGGTGGTGGACCCCTACAGGAACATACATGGAGAGCCTATTGTGCCAAAGGATGAGCCAATAGAGTGGGATACATTACCAATTCCTGACTTCAACTTGCCAATCCTTACCAAGCCAAAAAGGACAAAATCAAGGGCAGTCAAGAAAGTGAAGCTGTCACCTCTCAAATCCAAGTCAGTAGTTAAAGCTCAACCCAAGGTCAACAGGGGAGACTACTTGTACTTGTGTGACATCAAAGAATTCTCAGACCTAAACCTTTATCTGGATGAACTAGATGAAGTAAGGGCAATTGATGCATACAGAAATCTACCTGAAAGGTTGGTGTTCAAGTACAAAGGAGGAAGGGAGATGCAGTGGCCTCTTCACAGGATACTTCAAGAAAGCCAAGCTGTGTTGATCAAAGTCTATTCATCCTTCAAGAAAAACTTTGGGTTCAATGTAACTGTAAGAAGACTAGTATTGAAGAGGATTGAAGAGCTGAGGAGTGTTAGAGCTAAAGATGCACTCCCAAAGACTCTATCATCCCATACACAGGGAGAAGAGTGCATCTAAGGCCCTACTGGCTGATGGAATTCATGGATGACAAGGGTGTGAGAAGATTCTTCAGACTAGAAGACCAATTGAGTATCTCTAGCAATGAGACTCTCTTGGAGATGCAAGAAATGCTAGATCTCTCAGAATCTGATGAACTAGAATTCCATAGGCAGCTCCAGAATCAAATTAAAGAAAACAACAGAAAGCTTGGAAGAAGATCCAGACCTTCAAGGAACTAGAAAAACCTGCTCAGGCTAGATGAGCATCTTGAACTGACTGTGAGCCAAACCTTGTACATTTTGTTTAATTGAAGCACTTTCAGTTTTATCTACCTATCTTTAAAAATATATGTTTAGGATGTTTTGTTATCATCAAGTATCTCTTAATTTATGGCTCAAGTCCAGTAGACATAAATTGAGGGAGATTGTTGTGAATATGTTGTGTACTTGATGATCACTTAAACAAAACATCTAAGTAGATTTTACTTAGTGAAATAATGTAGCACTCAACGGATAAGAATTATAGTCCTGACGGATAACTCATTATAGTCCCGGCGGATGATTAACTTATTATCCATCGAGTGAGTAGCTTATGTAATAATAAGTTTGTAGCACAGTGATGTATGCACCTTTGTATAGAATCTGTAGTAGCATATAAGTCATGTTGACTTTAACTAGATATGCAGAATAGGTTGATTAATTGTACATAAGTAATGTCTTGTAATTCTGTATAAGTGAAATAAAGTCAAGTGCCAAAATAGCTACCGACGGATGATTAACAAAGCCTTCGACGGATGATCAAATGACTATCAACGGATGTTTAACATAGCAGTCGACGGATGATCAATTAAGTCATCGACGGATGATCTGAAAGTCGATGGATGATCTGAAAGTCGATGGATGATCATATCAAGAATTCAAACATCAGTTGAACAGTGAAAGCTGACACACAGCCGTCGAGTTATATACAAACACATTGTAAAAGCCCATTAACTGGGTAATAGAGGACGAAAAGCAGCAAAGATTAAGACTGTTAGATTTTATATTTGTTCAGTCTTTTTGACTTTGTAATCTTGGTATTATATAAATCAAGAGAGTAGCAAATAGAAAAATAACTGAGATAGCTGAGAAACACAAAAATAGAGAAATCTTTGTAAGCATAATCTTTAGCATTTCCTGTATTCTCAGAAGTTCCATTTGTAAGCAGCTGTGAGCATTTCTGCACACAGAGTCCTCTCGATATATTATATATATCTCTGGTGGAATTGTTTAAATCCACCAGAAAGTTTTTAAAGACTCTTATTTTTAATTACTTATGTTTTGATTCATTTAAGTTTACATTCCGCATTGTGCTAATCAAAACAAATATATCTATAATCGAGTTGAACATTTTTATTTCAAGAAAAAGGTTCAAGAATTCCATTCAACCCCCCTTGTGTAATTCTTGCTATATTATTAAGGGACTAACAGAATGTGGTAGCCTATTGAACTGGGTTTTCGAGAACAAAGAAGCATTGCCATTTCCATGCTATTATGAAGATATTCAAAGATGCTGGAATAGAGTAATGAAGTAGCATTGTAATAGACTAGATATTTTTTGTTTTATTATCTTGTCTTATTACTTTGTAATCTTGGTGATATATAAACCAAGTAGTAGCAACTAAGACACTATCGATCTAAGCAAGAAAGTAGATAAACATTTGTAAGCAGGATTCTTAGCATTTCTCTGTAGTCTTAGAAGTTCAATTGTTGTAAGCAGTTTTGAGCATTTCTGCACACAGGGTTCTCTCGATATATAATATATATCTCTGGTGGAATCATTCAAATCCACCAGAAAGTTTTTAAAGACTCTTGTTTTTAATTACTTGTGTTTTTATTCACTTAAGTTTTTATTCCGCATTGTGCTAATCAATACACTTATATTTATATCTGAGTTAGAACATTCTATTTCAAGAAAAAGTTTCAAGAATTTTATTCAACCCCCCTTCTGTAATTCTTGTCATATTGTTAAGGGACTAACAATTGGTATCAGAGCAAGCTCTTAACTTACAAAGAGTTTAAAGATCAAAACAATACAGCAAGATGAACAAGAAGGATGTTGGAGTCAAGATCCCTTTTCTGGATAAAGATAATTACCATCATTGGAAGGTAAAGATGCATCTTCATTTGCTTTCTCAAGATGAGGCCTATGTTGACTGCATAGAAAGAGGCCCTCATGTTCCAATGAGAGCAGCAACAAGAAACGAGCCATCAGTCCCCAAACCAAGGCATGAATGGTCTGATCCTGACATTGAACAAGTCAGGAAGGATAAAAAGGCCATGAACATCCTGTTTAATGGAGTTGATGGAGATATGTTTGACAACATTATCAACTGTAAAACTGCCAAGGATGTTTGGGATACAATACAGATAATCTGTGATGGCACTGAGCAAGTTAGAGAAAACAAGATGCAGCTCTTGATTCAGCAATATGAGCATTTTCACAATGAAGAAAGTGAGTCTCTCACTAACATTTTTAGTAGGTTTCAAAAACTACTAAATGCTCTAAAGTTGCATGAAAGACAAAAGATTCCAATCTGAAATTCCTTAGATCTCTTCCAAAGGAATGGAAACCAATGACAGTCTCATTAAGAAACTCACAAGATTATAAGGAGTTTACTTTGGAGAGACTGTATGGCATCCTGAAAACTTATGAGCTTGAAATAGAGCAGGATGAAAGGATGGAGAGAGGAAAGAAGAAAGGAGGATCCATTGCACTAGTTGCTGAGTTGAAAAAGGAGAAGGAAGTGAAGATGGAAGCTGTTGAATCAACTTCAAGGGTCTGTGAGAATAAGGGCAAGGGGCTTGCAGTAGAAAGTGAAGATTCTTTGAGCCAAGATGACATGGAAGACATTGATGAACACCTAGCATTTCTTTCCAGGAGATTAGCCAAGCTCAAGTTCAGGAAAGAACTTTGGAGCAGCCAAGCCAAATAGAACCATGGTGGATAAATCAAATTCAAATGTTTCAAATGTGACTTGGCAGGGCACTTTGCCAGTGAGTGTAGGAAGTCAGATTCCAGTAAGAAAAAGTTTGAGCCAGTGGATTATAAGCAAAAATACTTTGAGCTGCTCAAACAAAAGGAAAGGGCTTTCATAACACAAGAAAATGACTGGGCAACAGATGGTCTGGATGAAGATGGAGATGTCAGCTATGTCAATCTAGCCCTAATGGCCAAGTCTGATGAGACAGAAACAAGCTCTTCAAGTAATCAGGTAATTACTACAAACCTTGCACATTTATCTAAAGCTGAGTGTAATGATGCCATAAATGACATGTCTACAGAGTTATATCATTTGCGTGTTACACTTAAGTCTCTTACTAAAGAAAATGCTAAAATCAAAGAAAACAATCTGTTTTTGAGTGAGAGAAATAATGTGCTTGAGTCTCAATTTATTGATTTTGAAAAATTAAGAATTGAGTGTAAAATTGCCAAGGAGGAATTAACCGAGTCCTTGAAGAAAGATGAAATTTTAAAGAAGCAGCTCGAGCGTGAACAAGAGGTAATTAAAGCATGGAAAACATCCAGGGATGTCCATGCTCAAATCACCAAAGTTCAAGGAATTGAGTCTTTCTGTGATGAAGCCTGGAAAAAGAACAAAGAGAAACTAGAACCTAATTTGGTAGATGGAGTGCTTACAGATGTAGACTCGACGGATGATGAGGATCATCTGTGTTATGGATTAAAACTAATATATATAATTGCTGTGTTTAATAATAAGGAACGTGAGCTTCAAGGCTCGATTTTGACTACTCTTGTGTTTCGTGACTCAATCTGCCTTAACAAGATGCCTACGTACCTTGCTGATTGCCAAGGATCAAGTCAAAAAATGTAGTTCTGATTGGTGGGGGTGAGACCCCTTATATAGATGTTGGGAGTCCTTGAATTGGACTTGGTATAGGAGACTTGGTGGGCAAGTCTCATAATTAGAATGGACTTTGGAGTCCTAGATAGTAGGAAACTGATTCCTTATCCTTTTAGGTCCCCTTGAGGCTAATCTATAAGGATTTATATCCTTATCGGGACTCTTCTCAATAGCTGATTTTTCCCTTATTAATTAATTACGAAATTAATTAATAATCAGGGCTTTTGGGCCTTCTTTATTTCATCAGGCCTGATCTGGTCCATCAGGCTTAACCTTTCTGGTCTGAGTATCATATATCTTTTTATTGGGCCTAGCAGCCCACACCTTGCAGTATTTAATTATACTATCATAATTTATTTATCCCTATCATTTGCCCCCCAACTTTTGGGAAACATTGATTAGGTTTCGCAGAAGTTAAGTCTGTTTATTCCCTTACAGGGTTTCGTTTTCGCGTAAAATGTGGAGCGACCTACACATTTACAATGAATTTTTCCTTTTATTCAGGAATTATCTTAATTTCCAGGAATTTTTCCCTTATTCCCGGGATTTTTCCCTAATTTCCTGGGATTTGTCCTTAATTTTCCGGGATTTATCCTTAATTTCTGGATTTTTCCCTAATTTTCTGGGATTTTATCCTTAATTTCTGGATTTTTCCCTAATTTCCTGGATTTTTCCCTAATTTTCTGGGATTTATCCTTAATTTCTGGATTTTCCCCTAATTTTTTGGATTTTTCCCTAATTTTCTGGGATTTATCCTTAATTTTTGGATTTTTCAGATTTCCAGCCCTTTTTCGACCAGGATCCTAGTCGAAATTTCCAGCCCTTTTTTGACCAGGATCCTAGTCGAAATTTCGACCTGGATCCTAGTCGAAATAGGGGTTAGCCTTGCCATCCTGGTCGAAGGAATTCGACTAGGATCCACGACCTGGAATTCGACCAGGATCCTAGTCGAAATTTTGACCTGGATCTAGGTCGAAATTTCCCCCACCTTTTTTTTGCAGCTTCTGGTCATGAGCCTATCGACTAGGATTTCGACTAGGATTCTAGTCGACATTTCGACCTGAATCCTGTTCGAAAATTCTTTGGTTTTCTTGCTTCCTGGTCGAAGGATTTCGACTAGGATCCACGACCTGGAATTCGACCAGGATCCTAGTCGAGCTTCGACCTGGGTTTTTAATCCTTATTCTTGAAAGATGCTTGGCTAATTCGACCTCATTCCTGGTCGAGGTTTCGACCTCAATTCAGTCCTATTTTTTCCGTTGTTTTCGTGTATCTAGTCGACAAATTTCGGGCAGGATTCACGACCTGGAATTCGACCTGAATCCTGGTCTTTTTTATCCGTTATTTTCGGGTGCCTGCTCGAAAGTTTTCGAGCAGGATTCACGACCTGGAATTCGACTTGAATCCTGGTCTTCCACTAGCCTTCTTTATTTGACTTTAATTTAAGGTATTGTATTTTCCAAATGCTAATTGGATTTGGGCCTGGCCTTCTTTATTGGGCCTTATTGAGTTTTTCCAAATCTTACCGGGCCTCCTTTATTGGGCTTCTCCAAAACTTACTGGGCCTCCTTTATTGGGCTTTTTCAAAACTTACTGGGCCTCCTTTATTGGGCTTCTCAAAACTTACTGGGCCTCCTTTATTGGGCTTAATATTGATCTGTTTAGAATCCTCTAGAATCCTTGGAATATTCTGGAATGTTCCTTTTTCTGGGCTTTTTTCCCATGGGCCTTTGTTCTTAATGGGCTTTCGTCCCTTCAACTTCCTTTTCCTCTTATATAAAGAACTGAGGAGAGGCTACTACTTCTTACCTTCTCATTTCTAAGTTTTCTTCTTTCTCCTCCTGCTAAGATTCTCAGAGCAATAACAGCAAGTCGGAGCTCTAGGCCTTTTTCAGGAGTGCTTCTTCAGGTAAAATTCCTCCCTTGGCTTTTCGTGTCTATTTTTCCATTGTGTGCCATTTTAAGATAGCCTGTTTACGTGCCCCTTTCTTTTTTCAGATGGCTGACAAAAAAATGACTAGCTTGGCCAAGATGAACGTGGCTAGAAAGTCCAACGAATTTCCTATTCGATCGAGGTATACTTCCTTAATCGACATGATCAACACTCGAGGGGACGAGTACCCGTCTGATGCGCATCTGGACGCGCACGATCATATTAGTGCTTTACAGGATCCCAAGGAGCTGGAAAAGTTGAGCAGCTGCTTCAAAATCAAGGAGCCTTTTAAGCTGGTTCTAAGGGCAGGTATCAGACTCCCTTTTCATCCATTCATTCCTTTGCTACTGGCTGATGTGGGCATCAGCCCTTGCCAACTTCCCCCTAATTCTTGGAGGCTGATTCTGTGCTATCTGTCGCAATGCGCCAAGCACAATGTCCCCACATCTGTTGCTGTCTTCAGAAAGATTTTTCAGTTCAAGAACAGCCCTGATAAAAGTCCGGGTTGGGTTTCTATAAATCAGCGCCCCACTATCCCCCATATCGTGAATGGGAAGTCCATCCCTGACAACAACTTGGGGTGGAAGAAAGATTTTTTGTTCATTGTTTGGGAAGGTGGAGATTGGGGCTCCCTGTTTCGATCATCCTTTGGGCTGGCCGTGGACGGGAGCCCAAATGATATAACTTTGTCTGAGGAGGAGGCTAGAGCTTTCAACCTCCTTACACAAGACAACGGTACTTCCCATTCTTGGGACCTTATCTGGGAGACCGTCCTGGTAGAACGCGGCCTCTCGCCCGTTCATAAGAAAAGTAAGTTCCCTTTCTTACCTCCTTTATTTCCTTCATTTTTTATTCCATTGATCTTCAACTGACTTCGTCTGTTGCAGTGGCTGAGAAGATTGAGGAGGCTACTAAGCCTAGGGACCTGGAGACAACCAGGATGAAGAGGGCTGGGAAGGTCTTTAAAGACCCTCGACTTGGTGACCGCTTCCCTGAGTTCCTCCTTCAGGCAACGGAGCCAAGCGAGGAAGGCCCCAGCCAAGTTTTGCGCACCAAGCAGAGGCCAGGGGCCTATTTTCAACCTGCTTGGGGGATCCGGGGCAAGGACTCAATCGTGGGCAGCATGGCGCTGTCCAAGGAATGGTCTAAGCATTCCATCTCCCCGGTGGACTATCAAGATTTTGTCCTTCAACAAGACTTAGAGGGGATTGAGCTATTTGGAGCCCAGGCTCTGGCGACGGCACGTCCTTTACCTATGCCCTTCATACTTATCTTTCCATGTTTCTTTTCTAAACTTTTGCTGTTTCTCTTGCAGGCTAACGCCCATTTCCAAGGGGCAATTCACCAAGCTAAGGCTTGGAAGGTCGGCCTGGAAGATGCCAACAAGAAGTTGGAGGAGGCCAACCAAAAAATAGAGCCCCTTGAAGCTCAACTGGCCTCTTCCACTTCTGACCTGGAAACGGCCCGGGCCGAAAATGTCATTCTGAAGGCGCAGAAGGACAAAGCTTTTGATGGCTAGATGGACACCCAGGAATTCAAAGACTTGATGGTGGAGCATGATGCCCTTCTTCACCCAGTTAGCTACAAAGAGGGCTGGGATGCTGCTGTGGAGGCCATCCAGGATGATTTTCCAGAGGTCCTCGAGAAGTCCTCCTTTCCTTGCCCTGTACGAGTTCCAGAGCTTGGAGGTGTTACTGAGAAGCTTGCTGATATGATCAAGGACGGAGAGGAGGAAGATTCTTCCGAAGAGGAGCTTGAGCCTGTCACTAAGAAGGCCAGGGTGGAAGAGCCTCCAAGAGCAGCGCCTCAACAGCCAGCATCTCCCGCAGAGGGAACCTCTACAGGGACTTCGGAGGGGACGACCGAGACGTCCGAAGGAACGACTGAGACATCCGAGGAGACTTCAGATAGTGGTTCCGAGGAATCTCAGCCTTCCAAGGCCTAAGTTTTTTTGTATATCTTCTTTTTGAACTTCATTCATATCAGAACTTGTTACCCTTCGGGGTTATATTTCATATGTTACTTTTCTTGCCTCTTTCTATTTTAACTTACAATCTTAATATGCATTTGAACTTTAAACATCCTTAGATTGAAATAATTTCAAACTCTTTAATATGAAGTCTGGTTTTCCAAAACCTTACACGATATGGGTTCGACCCTAATCAATAATAACTAGACAATGTAAATTCTACTGGAATATAAAATCCTACGCAAGCAAAGCTTCAAGGTGCTTTTAAACCTACTTGTCACAATGACAAGTGAGAATCGTACTTCGCCTATCTTACACGTAGTAAACCTTCAGGTTTTGTACGTGCCAGGTTCTCGGGACTTCAAAACCATCCATAGTCTCCAGCTTGTAGGTTCCTCTACCCTGAACGCTCTTGACTCTGTACGGCCCTTCCCAATTTGGGGCAAACTTTCCTTTCTGTCCGACACCAGAAGCCTCTATTTTTCTCAAGACTAGGTCACCTTGTTTGAAAAACCTCTCTTTAACCCTTAGGTTGTAGTAGAATGAAGCCTTTTTCTGATATTCTACTATCTTTGCATGTGCTTTATCTCGCACTTCATCGATTAAATCCAGGGCTAACCTCTGCCCTTCCTCATTTTCTTCTGCATTGATAGCCTGAATCCTTGGAGAGGAATGTGATATCTCTACTGGAACTACTGCTTCTGCCCCATATGCTAACATGAAGGGAGTTGCTCCTGTCGTGACTCTACAGGTAGTCCTGTAGGCCCATAATATTGGAAGTATTTCATCCACCCAATTATTTATTGACTTCTCGATCCTTTTCTTTAGTCCATCCAGGATTATCCGATTTGCTACCTCTGCTTGCCCATTGGCTTGCGGGTGAGCCACAGAGGTGAATCGTAACTCAATTTCATTTTCTTCACAATACTTCTTGAATTCCTCATTGTTGAATTGTGTTCCATTGTCAGTGACGAGGATACGGGGAATTCCATATCGGCACATAATGTTTTCCCACAGGAATTGTGCAACCTGCTTAGTTGTGATTTTGGCCAAGGGCTTGGCTTCAATCCACTTGGTGAAATAATCAATGGCTACAATCAGAAACTTCCTTTGTGCAGTGGCCATGGGAAAAGGCCCCAAAATATCCATTCCCCACATAGCAAAAGGAATGGGCGAGTTGATAGAGGTCAGCATCTCGGGGGGTTGTCTAAAAACAGGTGCATGCTTCTGACAGCGGTCACATTTCTTCACGTATTCTTTGGCATCAGCCATCATTTCTGGCCAATAAAAACCAAAACGAGTTATCTTATAAGCCAAGGCCCTGCCCCCCAAGTGTTGTCCACAAATACCTTCATGCACTTCTTCAAGAGCCAAGCGTGCCTCATCGGGCCTGAGACACCTCAAGTAGGGAACCACGAAGGATCTTTTGTAAAGAATCCCATCTATCAAAGAGTACCTTAGTGCCCGAACAATTAACTTCCGTGCTTCAGTTGCATCGCTTGGCAACCAACCGGTTTGAATATGAGCCTTAATGGGATCAATCCAGGATGTCCCCAGGCCTATAGGAGCCACAAGCTTAACATCTATGCTTCGTGTTTTCAAAACACGGAAGTACACACTTTCTGAACTTTCTTCTATTTCAGATGAAGCAAACTTTGATAGCGCATCTGCTTTAGCATTTTCTTCCCTTGGAATGTGTTCAACATGGCATTCATTAATTGGGTCATCACAGCCCTTACTAGGCGAACATACTTAGCCATCGTATCATCCCTTGCCTCAAATTCTCCCTTTACCTGGGATATGATCAGCTTCGAGTCTCCACGGACCTTTAAGTTTTTGACTCTAAGTGTCCCAGCTAGACCAAGGCCAGCTATCAGGGCTTCATACTCTGCCTCATTGTTTGTAGTTGGGAAGTCTAGCTTCATAGCATACTCAATTAAGAACCCATCAGGACTTTGCAAAACCAACCCTGCTCCACTGGAATTTGTTTTTGATGCTCCATCAAAATAGAGAACCCAATATTCTTTCTCCTTATCATCCTTCTCTCTGTCCCCATTATCGATTCCCTTGTCTTGAGGTATGGTATCTTCCTGCCCCCTGACTTCTTGGTTGGGTATGGTACATTCCACCACGAAGTCAGCTAGTGCCTGGGCTTTATTGCGTACGTGG